>NC_133026.1:113585500-113751500 GCF_048771995.1 Taeniopygia guttata | reverse complement strand
GAGACAAGTTACAGTGCATATGTTAGTCAGGAGAATAAATTTCTGTTTGACAACAAAATTCAGTGTTTTGAAACACTGGACAAAACTGAGACAAAAAATAGCCACATAAATATACTTAATTTCAGAATGCCAAACAATTCTCTAAAGGAATCATCAAATCTAGCTGGCAGTGAGCAGAATGCAAGCTATCCTAAATCACTCTGTGCTCCCCAAGACCCCTTACCACATCCACTCTTTACTGATTTATTAAAATATATGGATATTGATCTAGTATCAATATCCAACTGTGACGGACAAAAACTCTCTAACAGTTTAAAGTTAGAAAGTGTATGTTCATTGACGCCGGGCAGCATGCGGGATAGCTCCTAAATACACACCGCACCTTCCAGGTGATTACAGAGTCCTTTTACCCATACAAGCATTGAATACCCAAAATACAAATACATATTCATCATTTTAGTACATCCCATTCCCCTCTTTGTATGCTAATCACTCCAAAAGCTATTAAGCATGCGTAGTTTGTCCCTTGAAATGGGTCGGTGGTCCCTTTCATGGGGAGGGGTCCTAAAATGAGGAAGTAAATGAAGTCTTCCTCGTTCTGACCTTTCTACCTTTTCAATGCAAGTATGACAAATGAACCCTTGGTAGAGTTCATTTGTCCCATTCCTTGTCTTCAATTGGTTTCAGAACAGAGGAGACCCACAATTGTCTTATGTTCCTAAAAGCTATTTGTCAGTTTCTATATTCTTCATTATAAACCCAGCTAACTAAACATTGTGCTGACAAGCAATCAATTATTAGTTAACTACTAACTCCTAACTTCATCAAGGCCTACTCATTTATTATTATTATTTTAATTAACTCTAGTAAGGCTTATTTCTAACTAAAATCTTAGCTCTTCAAAAATCTCTAAATGCCTTAAAGTTTACAGTTCATTGTTACAGCAATGAGCTGTAACATTCCATTACCACACTAAAGCATCTAATTTAGATATATAAATTATTAATCATCATTGTCATTTTCATTACTTATAGAATGATAGCTGTCTGCTTCTTAGGTCCGTTCAGCATAAGAGCAAGAAAGTTATATGTTTTCATACTTGCACAAACATGTGCTTTGGAAACAGGCTCCTCCTGTTAACTTACAGCTTACAAAGTTCTAGTTGCAAAACCATTCCTCACCGATGTTGTTCACCTTGAAATGTCATCATAGTAAACAAGCATTTTCCCTGGTTTGTTTCATAACCAGGAATTCTTTGCTGAATCATTTGAGCTTCCTCTCACTGTAATCTGCTTCTTTTGCCATGTAATTACTGATTACAGCATGAGACACTTGGAGTTAGGTTACCCACCTATTTTGCATCTCTTGACACCTTGTTTGGAACCACAAGTACATTGAGGCTTTGAAATCTGTCTTCATCCTCAGCAGGGGTATTTCAGCTTCCCCTTTTGCTGGCACCTAAATAGAATATTCAACAGTTAACTGTGCATGGAAACATACCCCTTCCATACAACTGTTTACACTGACAGCATACAGTTTTCCATATTTCTTGGTGTAAATGGCATCAAATTTTGTGAGCTATCATTTTATCTCAGCTTAACAGAAAAGATCTTATGAATTCCCATATACTGTAATCTGAATGGTGTATACAACACAGATGTGTACATCAGAGCACACTATGAATTTATTCCATTTTTTCCTTTTATGACTTGCCAATAAACAAGACCTCTAATGTAACTCATTTGAAATGCAAAGTACACCAAATCGGTAGCGTTCTCTTCATTGCCTTTTTACATAAAAAGTATGTGGAAGACTCCTGGTGATACAAGCTGATGCCACAGGAGAAGTACGTTCTTACAGACCTAAGTATGTGTGTGGTTTTCTATCCAAAAATATTGATTGTTGGAATCTGTGGGTACTGATGATTCCGAGATTGTAGAAAGTCTCTGTCTTTCTGCCCCGTTGCCAAAGAAGAAGTCAGATTTCATCTGTGCTGGTTTCAAGGCTGTTTATTCTTGCTTATCTATAACATGTTCTGCTGCCCTGCCGCAGGTCTGTCCTGTAGGGCAGCGTGCGGGGCTCTGCCCCCAGTGGGATGGTACAAACATTATATACCAGAAACTACGTGTGCTATATTTACAATAATGTGCCAATATCTATCATCTACGTTGAACAGTGTGTCCCCAGCCTAAACCAATAGAAAAATGCCAGCACTACAGTGAAACATGGAGGGCATGAAGAAGGAGGAAAAGGACAAGACACACCCAATTTCCTCCATCTTGTCCCATCTGAACCCCTAATCTAGAAACCTAAAATTTTACTTTTGCACCCATGCCACACTTAATTATTACTCATATCAAACACTCAGAGCTTGTAATCCATCCTGTAAGATTGAAAACTCCTTTCCATGGACAGAGATCACAGACAGTGCCTCTCGGGGCTCTGTACAGGGGAGTTCCTGACCCCTGCCAGGGTCCCAGACCTGCCAGGGCAGCCAGAGGGAAGCTCTGGATTCCCACAATTGATGATACAGTGGTGTGGGACTGTAGTTTTAGAGTTGGATAACTCATGTATGGGAAACTGAGAACCCACAAAAGTAATTGTAGAGGTGTGAGCTGGTAATCAGGGAATTCACTGTTTTAGGGGCCACGATTAGACAATCATCATCTGCCTTTTTGCTCCCAGCCCAGCAAGCTGGATGAGAGTAATCTATGATATAAATTAAGGAGTGTTTAATTTTGTACCTCCAGCGAAGCAGCAGCAGAGGGAGGAGAGCTCTTTCTCCCGGAGCCCTCGGCCGGGTGGGATGGAGCGGCCAGGCGGGATGGAGCCAATGGTGCCTCCCCGCTGGCCGGGCCGGCCGGGCGCGGCAGGGCCACCGACGTGGCACCAGCGGCAGCAGCAGCAGCAGCAGGGGGATGTCCCGAGTGGGAGAGGGCGCTGCCGCCCCGCAGGTGCCCTGGGGAGGGCAGCCAGGTACCTGTGCCGCAGAGCCGCATCCTGCACCCGCCCAGCCGGGAAGCGCCGCCTGCCCCGGCCCGCACCCCGCACCTCCCCCGCACGGAGCCGAGCCCTGGGCGGGCTGGGCAGGGCCAGGCCAGCCCTGGTCCCGGTGGCAGGCGGGAGCCGGCGGTGAGCGCGGGGGCCGGGAGGGGACCAAGGGGGCACAGCCGCGGCGGGACGGACGGGACGGGATGGGACGGGACACGGACGGGCCGGGCCCGATCCGTCGGGACGGTGCGGGCGCTTCTTCTCCTGAGCTTCTCCTGCCCCTTCCCAAACACTGTAAAGGGAGCGGTGCTGCCTAAAGCAGGATGAAAAACAAGGCTCGTAAGTGCCATGGCCAGGTTTTTCCCTGTGCCTGGTCAATCAATTGCTGGCAAATGGGAACGCGTGGTGTGATTTCGGCCGCACGGCAATGGGAAATACACAGGGCGTGGGAACGTCCCAATTGCCTGGCCTCCGAAAGAGGTCACATCTCCTGCTAAGGAGGACACCTTCCTTCCTAAGGCTGATATCGCACCAGCGTGTTCAGTACTTTTTTGTTCAGCTAGCATCACTTTGCTGCGAAAACGAAGTGCTCTATGGCTATTGCCACAACATACCTGTCTAAAATCTATGTTACTAAACGTTTTTAAAAACAGAGTTGGAAGGTGAGGAACTCGGGATGAAACAGGTCTGTAGGATCTAGAGAAGATAGATGCTTTAATCCTACTAGTAAGGTAGTAAGATAGCTTTCACAATACAAGTCTTTAATAATATATTTTGTATCTGCACAGAACACTGCAAAAGAACTTGCTGTTTGAAGGTCAACCTTGTTTTTTGTTGCTTTGTTTTTGGTTTTTTTTTTGTCAATATCCCACTATTGTAATGTATTGTGTTTCTGGGTTTGCACAACAGAAGAGTGGTGCTTGTGCCTGAGAAATCATGGTTAACTTCAGATGCATCCAGAAGTTACTACAGTACCTGAAATTTTTTATTTTTTTAATTATCGAGAACACCTTCTGTATATTTTCTCCACGCAAAAAATATTTTGCTGGTGAAATAGTACTTATTACTGGCTCTGCAAATGGAATTGGAAGGCATGTTGCCTTAAAATTGGCTCCTTTGGGAGTAACCTTGGTTCTGTGGGACATCGATGATGAAGGTAACAAAGAAACAAGCAGATTAGCCCAACAAAATGGAGCCAGCCGGGTGTTTGTCTACCACTGTGACTGCAGCAGGAGGGAGGATGTCTATGAACAGGCAGACAAGGTAAAATCTGTATTTTTGCTTCTTTTTAATAGAATATCCTGTTGAATTTATTGTTTTTTAGAAACCGTCCCTAGGGGGAAGTGATCATGTAGGGTAATGTCTTTCTCCTTTTGAATAGTTTCTAGATGGAACTTCAACTATGGTTGCAACAAAGTAACTGGGTTTAATCAGTTCTGTTGAGATCTATCCATTTCTATTCTTCATTGTGAGATGGCAATGTTTAGATTAAGAGTGTGGTAAAACATGCAGCAGAGATTATCTCCATATATTAGCCTATTTAGGCTTTATAGTTTCTTTAAGAGATCAATAAATAATTTGAAAATAAAAGAACAATCAGTGGATGTTGTGAAAGAGGGATTATTCCCTTTGCCTATTCATTTAGGAAGCAAAATGTAGTTCTTTAAGGGTGATGTTGGATGTCATGTTTTCAGACATGTAATGAGGATGTGACTGGTCTCCAGTCAAATTGAGAGCTTCAGTTCCTTTTTTGATCAATACAGGTGGAAAATAAGGTAAAGAGCTCCATTTTCAATGAAACTCCTCTGCTGTGCTGACTGGTGCTTTGTAAACTATTACCTTATCATTATTATTATTATTATTATTATTATTGTCAGAGTTCAGGAACTGGACATTGAATTGACAGGGATAATTTTTACTTTTCCTTAAACTGCCTGAAAATGCTTCTTGGTGTAACTTCACTTATAATCCTGCAAATTTCATCCAGGTGTAAACTTCTGTTAAATTCTCACTGTATGTGCTTATATGCATGACTCTCAAGTCACATCTTTGACATTCTGTGTCTGAATGCATACATCAGAGACATTAGCTAAATTATTTTATGATGTGACTGTTGATAGATTGTTTCAGAATAGACTTGAAATGTAACACTAATTTTCTACAAGTTGTGGGTGGAAAGGTGGGGACATGGAGGTGCTCGGCTCTTTGTTTTTTGGTTGTTTTTAATTTTGACCAAATCAGATTAAGTCTTTCTGAGCAAGGTAATGAAGGTTTTAAACACTTTTTTTACTCAATAAATGTTCTTAAGGAAAGTACTCTTAAAAGGTAGGGTGTATTCAGGATCTGTAAATAACTGGAAGTGCAATTCTCATTATTTCAAATCAGCAAGGGTTTCTTTTACTTGTAAGTAGCATGTGGGCCACAGCTCACTCACACTGTGGACAAAAAAAAAAAAATAACATTTTGAAATTATTTGTTTGTTCTTACTTTAGCAGAGTTTCAAAAGGTTTGTGCCCCCCCCCCCCCCCCCCCCAGTAATTTTCTATCTCCAAACACATTACCAAATCAGCCACAGAACTCCAGTTTGTGGAATTTGCTGCACCCAAATCAGCAAACACTATTCTGAAGTGCACAGATTGACCTGCCAACAGAAACTTAAAGAGCAGTTCAAAATTTAAAAATTGCTGTTAAGGTGTCAAATTATTGTTAACACCAACATATCCACAGATATTTGCATGTATTGTTCAGTCCTGGTGGAGACAGAAATTTTCTTAAATGAAGAGCTTTTCAAATATAGGACTCCCCTACTCCTGGAAATACCTGCAAATTTTTGATTGGTAATATGAAAAGTCTTGAACTTGGACACAAAAGAGAAAGCAATAGCAAGAAATTTAAATTAATTTGTTTTATTTGGTATACTCACTTATTCTTTATTTATACAAAACATAAGTATTTTCCCATAATGTAAGTTTTGTTTCTAGGAAATAAAAGAGACCATTGAACTCTCTAAAGAAGAGGTTTTAGAACAAACTGGTCAAGTGAACAACAACTAATTTTCAGAAACAAGAAGTGTGCACCTGGGAATTCTAAAGGAAATCAGACATTGATCTGGTGGGCTAGAAATGCAGAATGTGTGTTTGCTATAACAGATAATCAAGGAAAAAGTTATAGTAAATATGCCAGTCTTTAAAGGCACATGAGAGGACACAAACACACTAGGAACCTGCCTTACAGAAAACAAGTAGAAATTATGTTAACAGAAGAATAAACAGACACCTAAAAATATACATAGTGTAGAATAATCATCTTGGCTTTTTCTAAATGGAAGCCAAGCTTCACGCATATTTTGTAGTAGTGAGTAAACAGGACAACCAATGCCATCGTAATTAAAATGCTGCCATTGCTGAAGATATGCTGTCATGATAAGAAAAGGAGGATCATCATATGGACTGATACAGCAGTTAAAAGAGTGGGGAGAAAGCAGAGATGTGCTCCTCAAAGGAAGAATTGAGTAATCCTGCCATACTGAACAGTGTGGGGTTGAGCAGTTAATGATTTGCATTCATTTATGTAGATGGAAAGGTGCAAGTATCTCAGCCCTACTTGTCAATGAGGAGGCCTAAACAGCTGAAGAAATGTCAAACAAATCTTCACTGGATGCTAAAGTTCCCTGAGAGAGCCAAAGGAAGGTCAAAAGTTGGGGCACCAGGCCTAATCACCTTTTTCCAAATTGCCAGACAGCAGCACATGCAGGATTTTAACATTTTTGTAGTCATAATTTTTTGAGACCAGAGATAATCATCCACCTTTAGTAGAGAAATCTGTGAGACTTATTCTTCATACTATAAGTGAATCTTGGCCATCTGCTCTGATACAAATCCAAATCATGGCACAAAATCTTTTGAAAACAAACCTAAATGGAGCTAAAGATGATTTTACTTATTTCTTGGTACACACTATTATGCTCAGAGAATGGTATCCCCAGTTATCTGAGCTGAATTCTTTCCAATTCAGTAGAAATTCTATGGAAAAGGGGTTGAGCAGGCTTAGCAGAGGAATGCAGGTTCTCACAACATCAAAAATAGGGGACTGCGGTTAAAGCATGCTCATGGTGTGTACTAAAGCGGCATAACATTTTACCTTTAGTTTCTGTGGAAGCCAAAAGTATTCTAGAGTTCAGGGAGCAATTAGACAAATTTGGGGAGGGAGGCAGGGTGGTGAATCACTGGGATAGATTAAAGACAATGATATAGGCATCTTATACCTCTCACGAGATCCTAATTTGCAGCATGTGAAAAGTTGAGCACACAGGAGACTTTAGAGCCCGGGTCCTTTTTTCATTGCTTTCCACCATGAGACAAGGGCTGGTGGGCTTAGATGGACCTTTGATCTAATGTAATATAACAGTTCTTGCCTGCTTATGTTTTCATACATATAATTTATTTCAAATGTTACTAAACATTCTCATAAATGAAGCACAAGAGGCAAGGATACCTTCTAAAGCTTTCTGTTTATCCATTTTTTAAATTCAGGTTAGAAAAGAAGTTGGAGATGTTACTATTCTAATCAATAATGCTGGCATATTGTTTGGGAAAAAGTTCTGTGACCTTACAGATGAAGACTTTGAAAAGACCTTCAGAGTCAACTTCTTTTCTCAAGTCTGGGTAAAGTTTTTGTGGGTTTTTTACTCCTCAGTGACCAAAAGGTACAGACAAGTATTTTGGTGTGAAAACCACAATGGTGTCAATCTACCTTAAAAACTCAGCTAGAAATAGGGATGTGGAAGACCTTGATTGGGAGAATATATGTTTTCATGATCATCCTGTATTTGCAGACAGTCTCCCCAGTATGTCTCAGTAATGTTCGCACAAACTTGCCTGGGCACTCTGGTAAATCAATGTTTGTGCAGCTGTATCATGAAACACACCCTACCTGTAAAAGCTGTGCTGGAAAGGAGAGTGCTGACATGATGTCATGTGGCTTCCCTGTTCCTGATGTTTCCAAAGCATCTGAAGGCTTTGCCTAAGAGACTTGCAGCATTCACGGAGACACAACCATAGTTTACTGGCAGATTTAGCAGTGGTATACTTAGAGTTGGACTCAATGATTTCAAAGGTCTCTTCCAGCCTAAATGAATCCATGATTTTATGCTGCACATGTTGCCCTTCAGGCTGTGCTTTCTTTCCTAGTCACAATCTGATTGAAGTACATAGAAAACAAATCCATCTGGTAAGAATTTGTTTTGGATTTTTAACCTCTGGAGGAATTTGCAGTTATTTTGGATCTCAGTAGAACTAGGAGAGTGGTTTGGGGGTTTTTTGTTTGGTTTTTTTTGTTTGATTGTTTGTGGTTTTTTGTGTTGGTTGGTTTTTTCTTTTGTGAGAGAGTGTTACTATTGCCCCCTCTTGCAGTTTTTGTTTATACGCCTGAGTGAACAGTCTGCATCAGGGAACAATATAGCACATAGCATTGCAACTCCTTTGTTTCCATTCCTCAATGGAAAATCATTGCAGATAGAAGTCCTCTAAGTATTCCCCAGCCACACTGCATCATTCTTCCAAATACTTGAGGAAAATGGACTGGGAGAGGTGTTGCCCCTGAAAGGTCTGAAGAAACGCAGGGTGAGAGGATAGCAAACCACTTACACCTGGAGTCTAATGGGATTCCTCAGCTAGTGAAAAAAAATTGTTATTTACTGCCCTTGTCTCTTTTTTATATCTCCCCCTTTGTAAAACAGTAGCATTCTTCCCAGTTAGTATCAACCACAATGGTGTCCTGGAGTGCTGGAATTGTCAGGCAGTTTGGCTTGTAACAAAAAGGACCCACAAATAGCTGAAACTCTCCTTAATGTGTTGACTTCTAGCTCCCTCTTGTGTACCAAACCTTTAGCAATAAGACAAACTGTGAGGAACTGGGAAAGCAGAGAAAATACAAATTTTGCTGCTTTTAATAAGATGATTTTAATGTTGTTAGGCCAGTCATTAAAGGTGACGTTGTCTCTCATTTAAAAATTATTACAGAGATAAAATGTCGTTTGGGCTTCTTTATATTGAAGATCCAGAAAGCAGGTCAGGTTGTCCCGCCTAATTTTGGAATGAAACATTTTTGTTATGCCTATTTATAAAGGATATTTTAAAATAAATGTATTTATATTCTTTTAGACTTGCAAGGCCTTTCTTCCAGCCATGGTGGCCTGTAACCGTGGGCACCTGGTTAGCATAGCCAGTGGAGCTGGATTGCTGGGATCCTACATGGAGTCAGGTAATTATTGTCAACTGCCATTGCAAAATAGATCTACATACTAATCACTTTTCCTGCACGCCTCATAAATGCTTGGCTTAAGCAGCCTGTACTGACAAGAATCTGTGGGTGCCAAAGGTGATGGTGAACTGGAGCAGGATGGTGTCACATGCCTGAGTGACACAGGGAGTTCTCTGCAGGTTTTACTGTCGAGTTATAGACTATCTTTTCTCCACATGAAAAGGACAATTCAGCTCATACACGTGCAGTGGGAGGGAGCCCTGCAAACGGGTGGTCTAATACTTTCTCAGAACAGCTTTTCTGCAGGTGAATGTTCAGAGACTTGAGAAACACAAGGGTTGTACCTGGAACTACACATTCAGTTAGTTTTTCGAGTGCAGAAGGCATTCTGGCATAATTTTCAGCAAAATTAATTTGAATGAAGCATGTTTTAAGCTATTTAAAGCTCAGTATTCTCAGCTGTTTCCCTCAGGAGAGCAGTCTGCTAATCTAGCCTATTTCATCAGTCTGGGTCTGCTTCCCAGTCTCTCCTCAAGCCTCCCTTATGTTGCTTACACCTCTGAGGTCACCATATGAGAACTTCAGTGTAATAAAGAACTCTTGTTTCTTCTGCTGATTGATGGTGTTACTCTAGTGTTTGCCACCTGTTACCCAGGGGTTACCTTTATATATTATCCATATTTGGTATTGATAATACAAGTCACATTCAGCTTTCATCATATCACTGTAAGGCTTATGGGAGTGGGCCTTCCTATCCATGCATTATAACCTTTTACACCTTAGATATATATTTTTTGGCTGTATGGTCCCATCATTCACTGTGAGTGAACTCCTGAAGAATAGCAAACTACTTCTGATGCCAGTCTTTGGAATCATTCTTTTAGCAAAATTGGATTTCATTGTATCTAGCAACTATTTTCACACACATTTGAAAAGATTTTAGGAAATTACATGTAAGGCACTGTATTAAATTCATTTCTAACAATTGGGAAACTAGAATAATTTGTGTCAGAAGCAATCCGTGAAAGTCACTTGCTCCATATCCCCAGATAAAAACAGGCCCAACTTAGGTTAGGTTGCACAGGGTTGTGTGAGGGCAAGTTTTGATTATCTCTGAGGATGGGGTTCCATACATCATCAAACAATAAAAATCAGATGAGGTTCAGTCTTACTGGGCAAACAAAGTAGTACTGTAGTTGCAGGGCAAATCAGAAGTAATGGGCTGAAGCAGCATTTATAAGTAAGGTATTTTTATTTTACCCCTATAAATAGTTCTTTCTGAAATGTAGCATGTCCTATTAGAAGTTGAAGATATTCTGAACTGAAGGAATGCCTGGTTGGTATATGAGTACCTGGAAATTTACAGAAAATGCTGAATAAGCTCATTTGCCTGTATCTTTCTACAGTGCACTGAAAAAAAAAGCCTCCTCTGAAAAATTTTTATCCTTAGGCAACTGTGCATCATTCATGGGAAGACCCATAAATCTCCAGAGTTGGATCACCAATATGCTTTAAATACTAATTACAAGACTGCCCATGGTAGAACTAAATAATATCATGGCTTAAATGGTATTACAAAGAATTCAGATGTGTATATAGCTTTTATTGTGGTGCTATTACAATTTTGGATATTTCTCTTTTCTTCCCTTTCTAGATTATTCGGCAAGTAAGAGTGCAATCATTGGAATGATGGAAGCCATAAATTCAGAACTGTATCATGAAGGAAAACGTGGCATTAAAACCACAATCATTTGCCCTTATTTTATTAGTACTAAGTTAAGCAAAGGCTTCAAAAGCACGTAAGTAAAGCTTAGATTTGTACTATTTCATATATAAAAATAATTTTCACTCACCGGGTATATCATATTCAGTTTTTGATTGGTTGATTTCATTTTCAATTTAGTATTTTTGCCCTATTGGCACAGACATAAAGAAATGCAAATCTTGCAAACAGTGAAAAACAAGAACTGTGCAATGACCTCACAGTCAAGGAACAATTGGGGATACACAGAAGTATTTAAGGGAACCTTATTTGTCGGGAGAGTGCCGATCTCTGCCCCAAGTAATTTTGGCAGTGTAATTACAGTTATGGCTGCCAAGATACCCATGACCTGTCCTTATAGAGTGTCTGCACTGGCAGGTGCTGTACTTCTGAGTGAGAACAGCTGTGGTGATGCTATCGGGTGGGTGGCTCTGTGGCTGCACTGATGGGAGAGGCTGCAAGCACTGAATGAGCCACTGCAGGAGTGCAGTACCAGTGATCTTGGCTTCAGCGCTCTGCTCCTGCTTGCACCGTTCATCATCGTGCAGCAGCCCATGTATGCAGAGCAGAGCCCTTCTCCTGGCTGGGGATAAGCCTGGTCCTGATCTATTTAGCTGTCACCTCAGCATTTACAGCAGAAAAGGACTGCTGGAGAGCAATGATGCATAGACCTGCACATAGTATGGCTAAGCTTGGAAGATTCCAAAGCTGCAATCGATGTGGGCATCAACTTCATTGTGGTCAGCTTAGAAAAAAGTCATTAAATTCACAACTTCATCAAAGTGTTTTCAATTTATTTTGATGATAGCAGGAACAAAAAGGTTTGGAGACTCCTTTTCAAGACTTTGTGAGGGGAAGTAGGGAAATGCATAGATTATTTGATTATGTATGTGTGTGTATCTATCACAAAAGTTAATTATTATAATTTCATAACCCTTTTTTCTTGTTTTACAGAAAACCCTGTTTGTTTCCTGTTTATGATCCAGAGTATGCAGCCAGCAGAATCGTGGATGCAATTAAAAAGGAGAAATTTTATCTGAACATGTCTCCAGCTGTATACTTAATTGCTCTCAAAATGTAAGCATGTGACTTGTCTTCTAGCATTACCTTCTTTCCTTTGCCACTGCCTGTAAAATCAGCAGGAACGTTTAGTCAAAACAGTCCTTTACTTAATATTCCTGTAGTCACTCCAGTTACCCAATTTTAAAGAAACAGTGAATTTGATTTTTTAATAATCTAGGTAAATAACATTCCTCTGCTTCTTCTGTCTCTAAGAAATGTTTTAAGCTGAAGTTGGGTATAGAAACTTCAAAAATTTTCCTGAGATGGTACACTGGGAGCATGCCTGGTCTAGCACTGTCTGCTTCCAGTCCCTGCCACCTCTGCAGACTGGTCTTTCACAAAATATCCTGGTCTGTCATTCATTTTCCCAATTTATAACATTGAAGTGCTAAATGTGTTGCTATCAGACATTAGAAGTATTGAGCACATACAATGTATTTGTCATTTCTTTATTTATAGAGTACCTTTAGCTAAAAAAAAAAAAATGTGCTAATTCAATGTTTGTCTCCTCAGTTTTGTTCCTAGAAAAGTAGTGCTATTCCTCGAGTCTTACATTAAGTTCCCTGAGAGCATGGAAAAAGCCTTCGGTCAGAAGAAAAAGGATTGAAACAAAAAGTATTCTGAAGACCTCAAGTGCTATCTAATCGAACATTTTTAGTTAAAAAATCATTTTAAATCCTATTTATTCCTTGACAAATAATTCACTTCTTTATGCTATTTTACATTGGTCAGCATGCTATTTAATTCTTCATAACTGTCTTTTAAGCCTTTATGTTTGGCAATTTTCTGAGAAACTTTTGAAAAATCATTAAAATTTAAAACTAATTAGGTATTATGTTGAATGACCAAGCAACAATTTTGCATGGACTGTACTGTTTTCAGTCTGAAACTTCAATGAGGTATCCTGTTAGTGTGGAACACAATTCTGTTGTAAAACATGGGAAAATGAAGACAGGAGGAAAACTTGGAAAATTATGGGTGAAATCTCTCCTTGTATTTGGAGAGAAGTCACAATCATGTTCTTCAACTGTCTTGAAATGAAATACAATGTAAAGGTCCTAAAGAACAAAAAAAATCCCCAATAACAGAAGTTTGGAGATTAGTTACACAAAATATGTGCTGGTACTTAATTGATAAAAGTCAATCCTTATGTAAATTTTCAGAAAATGCTAACATAAAGTGTTCATAATTAGCTTAATTTAAAAAGAAATAAACTGCAGAGCAGAATAGTGAATCTACAAAGCCTAGTCCAGAAAACCCTAAGGAATTACAGAGAACATTTAACAGTCATCTATTGACCATGTTTGCCATCATAATTCAATTGTACTTAACTAAACTCATACTTACAAGCTCCCAGATACAAATAGCTATTAGAGTACACACTATTGAAATCCCTATGCTTCCAAAGTACGTATGCATTCAATAAATTCTTTCATGTACCAGTAGATATTACAGGGAAACTTTTCTTTGAGAGAAGAAAAAAGCTATCTGACGTTTGGCTCTTTGAAAAGCAAGGTTTATTGATTTATATTGTTTAAAACTCTCTAGGTGATGAGTAATTAAATATCATTTTCTTCTTATTAATGAGACAGCAAAGTCTAAATTGCTTCCTGCAAATACCAATCATTTTCTCAAATGCAGACAAGTATTTTGAGTATTGGGATTCCCTTGTTCTGCATGAATGTTACTATTTGGCTCTAGATCTATGATAATTTTTAAGTATGATTACAGTAGTCAATGCAAACTGACATGACATTATGTTTGGGAATATACTGAGAGACTGAACATCTTAATGTATAATTTCATTGCTGGTGCTGCAGAGCTTAAGAGCAGGGATCATGAGATGAGAAAAATGTATTTAAAAATTATTTGTGAAATGAGACTCCCACTTGAATTAGTGTCACATGCTAGTGACGTTAATATATGGTGGACTATCCATCATTTAAATGTTAAAGGTTTCAGGATGAAATATTTGCAGGCAAAGAGCTCATTTTAAGGGCCAACTTATAAGGCTCACTTTCTTGTTTTCAGTTTTCTTAACTAGAGTGTATCTACCTTACCACCTAAATCTGCAGTTGTAAATTCACCAACCATATAGGCAGGACATGAGTAGGTTAATAGTGCAAAGGAAATAATACCCTATTTTCTAAGCTATATTTCAGCTATTCTGCACAGCCACCCTGCAAAACCTTATTCTATATTGCTGCAACCTCAGCTAAGGGCACTTTTGGTTCCATATACTTTCCAGGCTAATCTGCTTGTCTCAAGAAGGAATTTGTAAAGCTTATACTTTCTAAGTCTCACAGTGATCTGTTAGATCTTATCAGTCCTAGAAATCAGTATCTCACTCTTTTCGATGAAAATACCTGGAAAATAGTTTTGGGGTTTGGGGTTGGTTGGTGGTGGTGGTGTTTGAGGGGGAGTAGTTTCTTTTTCATACAGAAAAGAAGTGTGGTAGAGCCAGTAATACATTTCTAAAACTATAGGCCAAAACCTCCCCATTAAAGCTCAGAAGATGCATTTGAATGGTGTTCCTGTTTTTCAACAGAAAATTATCTTCATATTTTGAAATACAATATGCCACTTAAGAAGTATCTCAGAGTTATCAACAAGTCCTGGGAATCATGTCCTGTTTTTCTTTGAGGCTTTCATCTTATTTGTAATTCCTTCATGACAAAAACATTTTTACAGGAGAAATTCTGTTACTGCAGAAGCTGCAAATGAGACTGGAATACAGTTTATTTTTTCTCACTCCATGTTCTCTGCAAAACTGATGAAGAAAGGCCTGTGTTGCTGCACCAAGAATGAGATAATCTGTGGTGTCAGTTTCCTGCTCTTGTTTCATGCCCATTGGTACAGCATAGCTCTTCAGAGCACATTTTTCATATAAAGGAAATCGTAGTATTGTGTATCTTATGAAGAACATTAATCATATTCAAATTATAAGCATTTTGAGAAAGAAACATGTGAATTATTCTGGGTCACTATAATCTAAATCTTTGAATAAACCTTAGAGGCAATGATATGCAACTTTGATTTCTCATTCATTTCATTCTTCTGCATTACTTAGTTCCTCTTTTACTTCAGAGTTTAATGTTTCCACACAAATTCATTAAGGGTGTTCCCTGTAAGTCATTATTACAGATTTCATAGATGCTCAGGTTCTTCATTTATATACCTAAGCATATAATAAAAGCCCAGAGACACTGAGATGCAACTTGCAGCAAATCATAGGAACAACTGGACTTTCCCAGAAGTTCTGATAGCCTTTATCAGCTGAATTGCATTGCCCGATTAAATTTGAAAACATTCCCATAAAACCTCCATCTAAAGGCCTGATCACCCTCTATTGTCTTAAGAGGATGGCTTTTATGGAATATACTCTAAGAATACACAAAACTGATTTGAGGCTAGTTTTATATACTAAAATGGAAAACATATTTCCAAATCCTACAATGTTTGAAGTCTTTGAGTAACTTGTATTTTCTCAGCCTCTCTCTGGAAAGATGTTTAGTTCACAGTTCCCACAGGTTATGGGACAATTGTGGAGGGATAGATTTGGCACTGGAAGTCAGGAAATTCCCTGTTTCTCTGTCACTTACCTTTGGTTTTGACCTTATTTGAACCCTGAGAAACACAAAAACTCGTGAAAGCTGCATAAACTATGTATAAGTGTACTATCCCTGTCTTTCATCCCTGTCCTGGGAAAAGGAGGCTTCATGCTTACACAATTTTTCAGGGTAGAATTTTCATCTCTTTACTTCTACACCTAGAGAAATGTTACTACTTTTTATATTGCCTGATGATTTTTCAATATTTCATATAATTTCATGAGGAAGAAAGATCTGTATCAGTCCAAAGAGCCCAGTTATTAACAGATCAAAATTCTACATTGATTACTATTATGGATTTTCTAATTTATTTCTGCAGTCAATACAATGCCTCTGTTCAAGACTTCAGATTCTTCAGGATGCTACAGATTGCTAATAAAGAATGACTGTGTAATTTTAAAAAATAATTAATTCAGCTCTAATTTTCTTCTACCATTGCACAGAACTGTTGCTGAAACCAAATAAATAGTCAGGTGGCCTTCCACTTAATTACCTAATCTCAGCTGGCAGCAGTGCCTGCGGTAGCAGTGATTTAAAGAGTCACAAGGCATTGCTCAATGCTTTAACGAATTCCAGCTTCTGCAGTGCTCATTGATCAAATGCACTGTGGTGGTGGAAGGGGCATTCTAGCAGTTGCTTCCTCCATAGCTTCTGTCTCAGAAATGGAGTCAACAAATTAAACATTAACAATTCTAATATCCATTTTGAGTGCATAACATTTGAAGATACTTTCTTTTCTACAGCTGAATGGGCTGAGTAGAGCTGCCCTCATGAGTCCATTGTGTTGCCTGTCTGCCTGGGATGATATGTTAGGAGGTAATAGGAAATAAGGAATTAGATACTCCTGCAGAGCAGGAAAAGAAGCCAGAGAGTGTGATAGTCCTGAAAGGATCTTTGAAAGCTACTTAGAGTGTGATAGCAAATAAATTAAAAGTAGGAAATCAGGCTAGACCTGATGTTTACTTTGTTGTCTAAAGCCCTTCATTATCTATAGATTGGATTTCCCTGGAAGCTGAAGGAATATGAGTGCCTCAGCTGCTAAACTGGCAAATCAGAGGATCCCCACAAAAAATTAAGAGAATACCCATGATTCTAACCATGTCTGCAAGAGCAGGAGATGAGAGACCACACTGTGGGACCATGCAGGAATGGAAATTAGAAGGAAATTGTTTGTCTTCAATATTTAAGCCATGTTGCATAGGACTCTGTTTGCCTTACATACATCTGTTTACCACCTGGTAAACTGGTGGTGTTTATTTAATATACATAATTCTTTAATATACCATTTCACGACATCTGATTTCCTGTTTTGCAAAGGTTTTACAATGACTTTCTAATCAATTATTTCCTTCTATTTGCATTTTTACAATCTGCTTTCCAAGCAAGGAATATACTTCTACACAAAAGTCAGAAGCCACTGCAATAACTAAAGTAAGAATCAGAATAATAAATACCACTTCTTTTATACATGGAAAAAGTTATTTATATATCAGCAGAGGCAACACACAGAATTCCTATACAAGAAACAACACCCATAATTTGAGAATCCTGGTAGAGATGTCACAATAGAAAAGTTAATTTATTTCATTTAACATTAGGTGGTACTGCATGCAAGAGAGAGGTTGTACATGTTTAATTTTTAAGTGCACAAGCCTTCTTCTTGTCCTAGTATTTTTATGTTTCCAGCTTTTTGGTTCTGGTTTCTTTGCTTTCTTATTAGAAAATTATCCTTAGTATTTTTCATGTGCAACTTTAAAGTTTTCTTGAAAACAGTTCAGTCACTGGTAATGTTTGAAGCCTTAGTATCATTCTTATTTCCCCCAAAACAATAAAATCAGAACTTCAGATTTTATGAAAAGCAGTTTGCCTTAAATTGAGACACAGTTGGACCTACCCTAGTGTTCTAGGTCACTGACAGAGAATGCAAAAAGAACATTAGGTTATCTGGACAAAATTATGTGTAAGGAATGCTTGCCTACTAACAGGACTGCAGGATTAAGGAGGAGGGCCACAGAGGAAGGACAGGATTTCTTGATTCTGTGTTGTTATTCATTAAAGGAGTAAATCTTCCAAAATAATATTTATTAAACTATGACATTTGGGAAAGGGGAGTAAAGAAACAGGTCTGTGATCTTTTTTTAATTCAACAAGGAAGTTGTAAAAAAACATTTAAACTGTATCTGTAATAAATAGCCTTGGAATGTACTTCAATTTAAGCTTTCCCGTAAAACATATTAGCTGCTTTGGTCAAAGATCAGAATTAGCTGTAAAAATTGAAGTTTTTCCCTTTGTCTGGCTGAGACTCAGAGTTTCCAAAGGGTACCAAGAAAGAAAAAGGAGCAGGAAACTTCTGTGTTTGCCCTTTACGTTTAGTCAAATGTGTATGAGCAGCAGTGCCTGGTATACTGTGGTTTCAGGGTGTGTCTAGGATCCAGGACAGTGTTAGGTTCTCCCAGAGCCTCAGCCTTGCTGCTGCCTTCTGCCTGGGTGGCACAACAAGAGGAAAGTTCTGTTTGTGGTGTTCACCAGAGCTACAGCACAAACACCCACCATGCTCTGCCTTCACTTGGCTCTTCTACCACAACTCTCTTTGACTTTGCTGTCTGGCACCTAAATGTTGCTAAAATCTAACAGCCAAACAATATTCCACTGATTGCAAAAATGAAAAAAAAAAAACATTTTCGAAATCACGTGGTTTGTAAATGATGCTCATTTACAAGAGACAAAAACTTCAAAGACTCTTTCTTATAAAAGAATACTTATCTCCAGACACATTTATTTCAGCCTATCATAGTGAGAAAGAACTAACCACCTTGCCTACAACCATAAGTCACAACAAGACCAATGAAAAACAACAAAGTAGAAAGCTAAATGAAAAAATATTTTTAGCACCTTTGCCAAATCAGTGTGCAAATACTCAAAATACTCAGGTATGGAAGAGCATTTTTGTTTGCTTCCCTAGAATATGCTTTTAAGCAAAGGACAGCAAGGGATTACTGACATGAGCCACTGTTTTTGTAGACAGAGCCAACAATTTGCCAGAAAGGGAATTTATCCTGAGTAGGTATTGGCAGAACAGATTACATCTGTGATAGCAGTGACCTGCTTCCACACAAATGTAGGGGAAAAAAACACAGAAGTTTGCAGTCATTTTGAGAAAAGTGTATCAGAAAGGTACTGGATAACAATGTGTCTTCAAACAACGTAATGCTCTGCAGAAATATTCTGTAAAAAAAATGACTATTTCCCTAGTAATACACATTTCCATTTAAGTAGAAACTGTTCCTACAAGTCTGATAAATGCCTAGCTGGCTGCTTGTCCAGAGCTTAAACTTTCTCATCCTGAATAAAGGAACCAAGGAAAGAGTAGGTGAGTCAGAAAAAGGAAAAGTGTGTTTAAAGTTGTCTGCCACCATTCTTGGCACAAACGGGACAGGCTTGTGCTTGTAAGCAAGGACAATTTCTCTGAAAAATACTGCTTCACAATGCTAAGAAAGGCAGAAAAGCCGTTTTCCCTGCCAGTAAAATTCTCTGACTGAACTAAAAATACAGAGGGAGTTGGTATTTTTTTAACCAGTTATTGTGAAACAGATTTGATTAATACATTTCAAATGTATATACAGCATTTTTCTAGATGTCCTATTTTTCCTCACATAAAAAACACAGAATAAACAATACTAATTAAATCTAATTGAATCTTTCCTAATTTTCACTTTATAATAACATGATAGCATTTGGTTTCTTACAAATTAACATCTTCCTTTCAATCACCAACTATCATGTAAGGTCCCTCCAGAGCCTAAACAGCAGAATGAATATCCCTGCTGGTGCTAGTTTGAATTCAAAGTGCATTACACAGAATTGCAGCACACTTTCAACTGAAGATTGAACTGTGCAGCACTTGCTTATTTAAGCCAAAATGTATTTGTTCACCTGAATGATCCTGCAGCAGTAAGCAAGTGATCTGCCTCATTTAATTTTAGTTATCTGGAGGTAAGGTGGTAGACCCAAACTACTCATTTCACTGCCTGATTGCTTTCTGAGAACAGCAATTTATTTTCACCAGCAGATGAGGAAGTTTGGATGGATTTCCTATCCTGAGACGTCCACTTAATTGTTTAAAAATGGGATAAAGGAATTTCAACCTATACTTTTAGTGGTATCAGCTCAAATAGTTGGACATTTAATATGCATCACAAAACATACAGGAAGGATATAGCTAATTTATATCCAAGTTTAAACATACTAAAAATAACATATCTTTTATAACTACATGTAATGCCAAAACATCACCATGCTGCTGATATGTTGTATTATTCCTTCTTTCTTCATTTCATAGATTAGCAATTACTTATAACTAATAAACTTGTACTGATGGGGCAAGCTAGAAACAATGGATTCTGAGTTGATTGCAGCAGGCAATTGAAATACCAGGTATCTTCCCTATGGCTATTTTGAATTAGCAACAGGTGTTCAGACTGGTATTTTAGGTAAAAACCTTCTGGTAAAATCTGGTTCACATCACTCATTCTCCATAGATCAATGTGAAGTGAAAGGTTTTTACACTTTAGAGGATATTATACTCAAAAATGCTGCTGAGGTTAGGAATGAAGTTACTTCCCATTTCTAAATCAGCTTTGGTGAATGTGGCCTTGGCTAAAAGGTTTGCCTGCCCTTTCTTATTCACAGCTTCAGAAAGGAAACCATGTCCTGGAATGCACTGATGTAGACATGAAGTTTGAGTTCAAGTTCTGATTTTTTTTTCTCTTTATTATCATGCAAATTTACAGGGTGCCTTTAAAGATTTTATGTTAACTAGAAATGCTGGTTTTCACTTATGAACAGTAAGCTGCTATAAACCAGAAAATTAAGGCCCTCGTATAGGTAAACAAGGCAGGCTTAACATGGAAGGACAACTAGGAAGGTGAAGAGTTGATTTCCAGAGTGGAGGTGGGCTGTTTGGGAAACCCCAGAGGAACCTGTGCTGTGGGCTGTGCTCATTCCATGGTTTTGTTACTGATCTGGAATAGAGGGTGAAGTAGCAAAATCATGTGACAATATTAAAGACACTTGAATTATTTATATCACTCCCTTCTTCATTTGGCACCTTTGAGTCCTGGGCATCCCTAGAGCAAATGTAATAGCTAGCTACTGGCTAGGCAAACCTCAGATTCATTTTTTCCCCAAATGAACACTGGTCAACATTTTCAGGTTAGTTGACAGAAGGCATGACTCTGTGGGGATGATGAACTGCGCAATGGCCAGAATACAGGAGAAAAGAGGAACTAAGTGACAAAGGCAGATGTGCAAGGGAGAAGGAAAGGTGTCATGGTCCCTGTGAGCCTGGCACTTGAACATATATGTAACTCAGCTTTACATACCAACAGGTACACTAAACTTCAGAAAACACTCTGGCACAATGGCATTCCATCACACACACATATATTCCTTTATGTTGGAAAAGACCTATCAGATCCCAAGTCCACCACTAAACCATTTCCCCAAGGGCCACATGTACATGTCTTTAAATACCTCCAGGGATGGTGATTCCACCACTTCTCTGGGATGCCCGATCCAATACTTGACTACCTATTCAGAGAAGATTTTTTTTCTTAATCTCCAGTCTAAACCTCTGCTGGTACAATCTGTGGCCCTCTTCCAATTTCCTCTTCTCCCTGTTTCTCTCCCATATAGTACAGTTCTCGCTGAATTTTCCTTCAGCTGCTCCCGAAATTACGGAGGGCAGGAGAGACCAGAGTCCTGCAGGAAAATAAACCTGCCCTAGACCTGCTCGCTCCCCAGTTCCTAGCGGGGACGGGACGCCCCAGGCCGAGTGCCCGCCGGTGCCCCGCGCCCGCCGGGCTTGCGGCGCTCCCGCCGGGCCGGCAGCGGCCGCAGGCGGCACCGGGCACTGCGGGGCTCCCGGCACCCCGGCACCCCCTGCTCCGCACTTCATCCTTTTTTTTTCCCGAACATATAATTTTTAATACGCATCAACTATTCGGAAAGAAGGAGGAAAAACCTTCGAGGGTCGCCAAACCACAAGTGCACAGCCCTCGGCGGCAGCACTGATTCCCTGGAGGAAGAAGAGGGCTCGTCCCGTGAGAGCAGAGGGCAGCAGGAGAGACAAAGGCTCCGGTCGCCGCCCGGAACCCACCGGCGAGGGAGGAGCGTCTCTAAGAGGCAATTTCACAGACTCTTCACTTGCTCCTCAAATCCTGTCGGCAAAACTTGAAAGCCATAAGGGTACTAGTGCTTCATTCTTTACCTTTTTCGAGATGGTGGATATTTATATTTCCCGCTCACACTGGGGTGTGTGATTTACAGCGAGAGCATTCACCACTGGAGAAGTCAGAGAGGTCAGTCCCTCTTATCACTCCCTTGTTTTACCCCGGCTTTCACAAGCGCCCAGAATGAGAGGATCGCCTTTCCGGGACACAATAGAATTGTACTTCAAAAAAGAAAGGAAACATGTTCACATGCTTTAAAAGCGCAAGACCCTAAATCCAGCCGATCTTGCCTGACTGTAATGTGCTGTACAAGCTTTGTGCACACAGGAGTGCCCTCTAGTGAATAACAATATCTGGATCTTGAAAGCAATATTTTGTCGTGAATATTTTGCAGTTAAGAGAAATTGTCACGTTTCTGAACTGCAAGTAATTTTTTGCCTTTTCTTTGGAAAACTGCCCCGTGAATGAGAAAATCCATATACACCTTCTAAAACATCTTGTAGTCATTCATATGGCAGGGGCACTTCTTTATGATTTTTGACAAGCGCATTTATAACACCTTAATCATCGAAAGCTTGGCAAGTAGAAAAGACGGGACACAAGAGTGAAATTCGTGCAGCAAATTTTTATGGAAGTACAGCAAGCTATTTAAAAAGACAGGTGCAGAAGACTGCTGGATCCAAAAGACTAGACATGATACAGAGCCAAATTCGGAAACCCTTGGTAATATGAAATAGCAGAAGCCAATGATGTTGCCTAATGTTTATGGGGAAAGAGAAGGATGAACACTAAAAATGCCAAAGAGTTGGGGATGGAGGGCCATAGCTCCTTGCACATGGGGTATGCTAAGAGTAGTGAAGATACAGTTATGAGCATGGAATAGCAATAGTGTCCTCCAGGCCCTGATAAAGAGGCAAATAAATCACTGGTCTAATTTCAATGAAAAGTCATGTATTTCCAGGTTACTGCAGAAGACAGTTGCCCTCATTCACATTCCAATTAAGATTTCCTCTGGCATTACATGGCTGAGATTTCCTTAATGGAGGTTTTTCACTTACTGTAAACATGAGGACATCCAGGATGAAGAGAAGTGTCAAAAAAGAGTGTTGTATAGGTCTGGCACTTAGGAAGATCTAGTCCTCCTTCTCATGAAGCAGATGAAGTTCCCCATGTAGAACAGGTACTCAGCAAGTGTCCTCAGAAACAAACAAAAATATTTCGTCGTAGTGCAGACAAACAGTGTAAAAACTTTGCAAAATCCACAAGCTCTCTTACTTGCTGGCTCTGCAAAGTCTGCACATATGTGGATATGCTTTACTGGCACATCCAAATCAGAAGGACCATGAAGATAATCTGTAGCTCTCTGACACCCACTGCATGGCTATACACATTCGTGATAAAAGCTCTGTATGCTCCTGATATGCTTCAGTTTTGAAAAATAAATGCTTTCTCCCCATCAAGTTTAGATTTGGCTTGAACAATCCATCAAATAACATTGCAATTCTTCATGCTTTTCCTTCGGTTTCTATTGGAAAGCACAAGTATTCCCCTGAAGTGTAACAGGGCACAAGAAAGAAAAAAATTACTTTCCCAGAAACACTGGCATCCTTTTTAGTTGCCTAGACAGATGATATCCCAAGAAATTTTGATAAGGTTTGTCCCAGCAGTACAGCTTATCAGCCATGAGCTTCAGCTTTCAATACATTATATTTAAAGTATTTGGTGAGAGCTGTAACCAGAATTGCTGGCACGAATTCCCCATGCAGGCAGTGAAAAGACCAAGAAAAGGAGACTGAAGACAGGTAAGTAGTCTGAAGTACCATGGAGATTTTGAACCCACTTTGTGCATGTGAGTTTGTGAATTAGGTCTGCTTGCCAGAAAAGGGTCCGTAGTGCTGCAGGAAACTGCAGTCGCCTTCAGCTGGCCCCGGTTAGGCATGCATTTACAGGCACAGAACCCTGAATATTTATACATAGTATGAGTTAGTAAACTTTTGAACAAGTCACTTACTGTGGGAAAAAGTCCTATAAATTTCACCAGGCTCAGAAAGAAGTGTTATTTATTCATTGTTAAAATCTCACAATGTCTGCAGCTGTTCTTACAGATTTTATTGAGGTAACTCTATGAGACTGGAGAATGGATACTGAAATAATTTGCTTTAAAATAAGAAAAGCTGAAAGTGAAACTTTACAGATTTTTAAATTCCTATTTCTTATTTTATCAGGTGTACATTTTCATTTTCTATTTAGACATAGTACACACCATCAGAAAGATCAGACTTGAAGTTCTAGTGGAAAAACTCAAGCACATTCCTACTTAAGCACTTAAGGATGCGTCTTTCCTCCTTATTATGCTTTTCTTCTTGCAAATATCGATTAGCAAATATCTATAACTACAAACATGGTAAAACCATGCAATAAAATAGGCTGTCATGCTCATGGTCACTTTCAATCTGAGTCACAAAGAAAATGTGTTTTCAAATTTTATGCTTTAGATGAATCAGATTCCTATAGAGACACATGCTTCAGATATATTTTTCCAGTCTTATGCATGCATATATTTAGTCCAAGAATTTCCATTAGTCTAAAGCAGAATGCTCTGGCAAAATGTCCTCTGCAGGAGAAATCAACTATTTCCAGTTTCTGAAGCCTCTGTTACTGACTGTTCTCTCAACTACAGAGGATAATTTAAGTAAGGGTTCTTCTTCATCTGTAGCCTAAGGTCAACTAGGTCATGAAAAACAGTGTTGGAAATGTAAATGCAAGATGGCACTTCCTTAAGAGTTAAACAAAATTTGCAGAAACTATATATAAACATAAATGTTGTGAATTTAATTTGGGGCAGGGTTGTAGATATAATGAGGTGTTTTCAGATATCATTAGTGAGGGTAACATACAATATTTTCAGGCCTAACTAGAAATGTCTAATTGGTTTGGCATCTCCAAAACTGATGATCACATTGTTCATTTACCTTACAATCTTTCACTGAGTGAAATTACTCTGTTGAAGGGCCATGTGATAAAAAAGAAATTATAAAATAAAATGGCTCTGAAGATCTCAAATGCCAGCAGTTTAGCAATTTCTATTACTGCCTTTACCCAGTGTTCTTGGCCATATGGGTTCTTCTTCTTTTGTTGCCTCTTGAGCAACTTTGCAAATAGAACATTAATAAACCCCAAGGACTTAAAAAAATACCATAGACCATGACTTAACCACATTCATTTTAGATTGGTTTACTGGGGATGAGGAAGAAGAAGGTGACTTTTACAGTATCTTGGGCTAAGAGGAAGTCTGTAGTTGCCGCCTCACTTTTCCACCAAGGAAAACAATAATATTTGCTTTTAATTACTTTGGGATTTTCAACTGCTTAAATAACATCATTGTTCAGAGAAGAAAAGATTGAAACTAGACAGCTTTAAAATATTGCTACTAGTGAATAAGACTTCTTCTTTAATCACTTGCAGAATTAATATTAGTTATGTTTAATCTTTCTTTAGGTCATATTTTCTGTATGACACTGAAGATTTTTCAGGTTGTTATTCTTAATATCTGTTTAAACAAAATGATGCTGTGAAGATTTCTCTTTGTTCTTTCACACATACAATTCTGCTCATTATTTTTTAAAAAGCACTTAACACATTGAGTTTCACAATAAATCTAACTGTACAGTAATCTCTTTCTTATAAACTGGTAAAAAATAAGATATTTTAGTATATATTTATACATTGCAGGCAAAGCAAGAAAGGAAGTATTTTCACACAAGATTATTTTTCATTAATATCTGTTGTCAATGCTATAAACTGAGATTTTTCAACAGTAAATTGTTGGGAATTTGTTGTTTGTAATTTCAAACCTTCAATTTGATGACATATGGGGCTGTGAAGAGTGTTAGATAACTGCCTTCAAACAATAGGCCGTGAAAATATTTGAATACAAATAAGATTATAATTAAATGAGGAATTAATTTTTTAAGGGGATATGCTATTATGGAGCAGATCTAATTTCTTTCCTCTCTAAAATCTAATTTTCTTAATAGATTCAAGTTTAAAATGATTTTTTTTAAATGCCCTCAAAAAGAAAATAATACCTTGAAGTTTCCTGGCTTTAGCCATACTTTTTTATTTTGAACAAGTATTCTAAAAATGTTCTTTTTTCCCCTAATTACTTGTAATTTCTTGAATTATAGTGTGGTACAAATAAATCACAAAAAGAACTGCTTGCATTATGGCATTCAGCTGCAAATTCTGTATAATTGTATGCAGATATATACAAGTTTAAGCACACAGTCAAGCAATACACTCACTGAATTCACATTTAAACCCAAAGAAGGATAATTCCTCTCACAGAGTATTCTGGATTCATAAAAGTAACTGAACACAATCCCAAAGCAATGCACAGCTCACCTCAGAATAAAGAACCAGTATCCAAGTCAGAGATAACTTCTGAAATGTATTTGCAGTTTCTTGGTATTTTTTTTGATCTCTGAAAACAGTAGCAGTGGATATCTGGAGAAAATGGTCCTTGTAAAAGTAAAATCTTGCCTCTTGTGAAGGGCAGCAGACATTCTTTCACCTGTACCTGCCTTTTGCTAACATGCCTCTCAGCTTCCCCATGCCAAACTTAGTCCCACATCTAAAGAGGCTGGGAAGCCAAGACAGCATACCAACACAGTGGATTGGGTCAGCATGGGATAACAGCTCCAAGCACATCAGGCAACTGCAGGCTTCATAATGAGACCTGCTGAGGAAAGACAAGAGCATACAAAGTATAAAAAAGATTCAGTGGTGGCTCCGGAAGTTATGAGGAGTCTAAATGAAAATTTAAATGAAAGTCTATTGGGTAGACTTAAATATATAATATTTTAGAGAAAAGGAGGTGTCACTTATTATTGGTGTTTGCTTGGCACTGTGTGCAGTGGTCAAAAATTACCTATTACTCTATAAAAAGTGTCCCTGTAGAGGTAAAGTTCATACTTATTTATATATAATGGAAAATGAGACATGGGAATTAACTTACTCCCTTGTCTTCTGTGAAACTTTGACATTAATCTCTTCCACAAGTTTCCAAGATGCTGGTTCCACTGCAAGTATTTGGAGTGCATTTTAGTGTATGTCACTAAAATACCTTACAATTGAAGTGTTAAGTATTTTTAGGTTTCTGTTGAATTCTCAAGACGTAGATGATGAAGGAAGATGAATTCTTATATAGGCAGAACACAAATACATGGGCACTACCTTCATTTAGTTTTATTGCTCTATCAGTATTTGGTTTTGCACTTTCCTATCAGTATGATAATCACATTCTTAGCTTGTGTGTTTATGTGTTTTTTAAGTCAGCCTAAGAGCTCTTGTCATTAACAGGAAATCTGTAAGCTTAACAAAAAATTTGGCAGCTGGCAGAGAGAGTAAAAGGTGGAGCTCAGGGGTTATGAGTATGGGGCTGAGCACAGAGAATTCAGGGTGTTTTTGCAGGGTCTGGGGCTCAATCACAAAACTTAAATAAGAGAGAAATACCAATTTTGCATGTCACATCCTACGACAGTATTGCAAATGTTCAAGAACCAAATGCATTTGAAAAAAAAGGTTGCTTACTTCCTCAGTGCCATTTACATGTTGCCCAAAAAAGCAGATATCAAGGTTGCACCAAAAAAAAAAAAAACAAAAAAAAAAAAAAAAACTTACATCATGGGAACTAGGCTGTGAGTAACTTTCTGCTCAGTTTTGCAAGAGTTCTTTATACCTCACTAGTATGGCATTGGAAAGTCATTCCAAAATACATTAAGCAGCATGACTTCCTGCTTTCTGCATGCTGTTTGTTCTCCCCTCTTCTTCCCAAGGGAAGATGCCTGGGCAGTGAAGTCTCGTCTACTTGGTAGAGTTGGTTTGATTATAAACAATTATGTTGCCTCAGTGTTTTTGCTAGAATTCAAATAAATATGCCTTGAACTTTGATTGGAAGGTCAGGTTTGTGATTGTCCTTATATCCCAGGATATTCATTTCACTATCTCAGAGTGGTCTCCAAGAACATTGTGTCTCCCAGACAACTTTTATGACAGCATTTACCCCTACTGAGGTGGAGATAGGGAGCAAAGTGAACAGTCTGCGCGCACAGATGAATGCAGTTGTCAACACCAAGCTCTAGATGCTTTTTTGGCCATTGTGGAAAAACCCCACGGTGATGAGAAGAACCATCTTCTTGTGGGGAGAGATTGTAGACAGCTGAGGACAGGTCTGATGATACACTCAAAGTAAACAGAATAGCTGTGGGCTTTTTATTGTAGGTGAATTGTTCTAAGTGCTGAAAGCCTGGTGACCAAACACATCAGACTCCTGTAGTCCAGCCAGGAAGCAAGTGAAGCATGAAAAACTGAGTAACGTGTCATCGTCTGCCAGCGTGGGATGGGATCTTCTAGCCAATCAAAGCTTATAGAAAGCATTACTCATGGGTAATGCTATGTCCAAACTTAGCACAATCAAGGAATGCAAAAGGACTTCTAAATTATAGATTCAGCTGATCAATTACAGATGTGCAACAACTAACTCCAAAGTAGACTGCACTCTTCAGAACGTCTTTCCTCACATCATGATTAGTGCATGGGCTCAGTTTCATACAGATGTTTTTCATCCTTGGGCTAACTTTGTTCAGCTACAGAGCCGACAAGGCAGAAACAGCAGCACGGTTGTATGGAGTAAATAACAGAGCAGTGTCTCATCTACCTTCTTCTAGTACTTCAGTTTATGTCACCTGATCAGTTTCACTTGGTGATGAAAAAGACCCAAGAGACATCCTTCTTGAACAGCACATGTGAGCAGCCTGATAGTATCTAGGAATTATTCATCAGTGCAAACCTGCAGAAAGGACTCAAAGCAACTTAATACATTCTCCAGCATCCTTCCCTTTCAGAGGAAACAACTCATTTTCATGGCTGACCATCCTGAGTGCTGTGGATATGGAAAGGTTATGAGAGGGTGAACATGCTAGCTCTCTCTAAGCAGTCCTTTCTCTTCATGTTTGTGACATTTAGCCACTCAAGCTCAATGGCTCTGCAGGTCAGTGTCCAGACCTGAGACCAAGTAACCTTATTTCTTCTGTAGAATAAGTACTTGCTTGTGGGAACTCACTGGGGACTGAGATGCCATCCACACCTTAGCTCTGTAATGCCTGATATTTCATTTTCTTTAGTTAATTGATCACTGATGAAGACTGAAGGTTTAGTATTTAAATACAATGAGTCTGTCAGTATTTCCTTTTCCTAATTCTTTTCCAGTCATGACAGTCCTTTACTTTTTTATTCATACTACAGAACAAACTAGTGCTTAGACAAAACAGACTTTCTGTAGTATTGCTTTATATGTTCCACATCTTCATTTCGGTGGAGTAGGAAAAAATAATAATATCTCTTTACTAATGGGTAGTTGCGTCTACATAAGGACTTCAGAATTTTTGATGTTAAGATGTAAGTTCCATCAGTAATATTTCTTGACTGTGGAAATTTTGAATGGTAGATGTGCAATGCATATATTGCTGCAACTCTATCTGAAGATCATTAAAGCAGTGCAAAATTATATAGTCCAGAAATCTTTTTTCTGAATGGTTTCAGGTGTCTATTTCCACTCATCATTTAATGCCTCTCTATCTATACTTAGTATATCTGTTTTCTGCAAATAACTGACACCAGAAATAGAGACTAAATGTAGAATTTAATATACTTTAGGAAGGCTACCGCAGTTGCTTCACAGATCTATCTCTGAAGTAGCCAAGAAGCCTACAGACAAGGGAGAAAAATTTAACAGTGTATACAGATTCAAAAAGACATTTGACATGATTTTTAAAAATTACACTGACAAGAGCTAGCAGGAAAACCCCTTGTGCTATTACAGTCCTCAAAAAAAGTAGTAGTAAATGCCAACTGCCACAAACTGCATGTTCTGATCCAAAGTGTTCATCATATCCGAAATGACCACAAAAAGGTGTGACTCAGAAAGGGACATGGTGTGCTGCTGATGTGGTTATTCAGCATCATGAGGCCTGAAAATGAACCACAGAAAAGCCTCAGGAGATGGAGTGACTAAGTACAAAAATACCAGAGGAAATCACTTTCATGTAAACAAATGTAAAATGACACACGACAACACCATCCTAACTTTGCAAACAAATCTAATTATGGCCCCAACTTGGCTATTAATATTAGAGAGGTTTAGAAGTTTTATAGATATAATACATGGTTACGTAAAAATAACACAAACATCAGATGCTATTGTTGAATAAAGATTTTTTAATGAAAACTCAGGGAAATGCTATGAATTATTAGGAAATGAATACTTAAAAAGACAAAAAATGTCATTATGCCACCGGATAAAATCAATTACGTGCATTATGAATACCAAGACCATGACTGAAAGGGCACAGCAGAAATGAAAAGGTAGAGAAAAACATAGCAAGGGTAATTTTGAACCACAAAGTGGCCTATCTATAAGGAAGAGGTAAAATAGAGTAGGGTTAATAAACCTGGTGAGTAGACGGTTGAGAATATAAGAGGTCAAGAAATCAAGGGTGGCATGAAAACCAGAGAATCTGCACTGAAACATCTGGGAAACATCAAATCGTACTAGAAACAAAATCCACTGTAGATACAAATGTGTAAATCGTTACCATTTCTTTTCATCAGAAGAACAGCTGCAAGCTCTTAAATAATCTTAGACACTAGATGAGCAGTTTTTATGGTACTTGAATTTACTAGCAACACTTCGATGTTTGCCACTGATTGAATCTTTATGTCTAGTGAGGCACCTGAGAAACCTCAATCTCTTATTTGACTCCTCACAGATACATAAAATCTTTGACATTTTTATGTTGCAACAAATAATAAGTAGGATGTCTACTCACTGAAGTCCACAAACCGAAATAATCTTCTCAAAAATGGATTGGCCGTAGTGAATGATCCCTGGCCTGTACTGTCCTCAAAATGACCATGCACAGTTTAAGGGAGGGCTGACTGATAAGGAAAAAAACAACTAATAATACATGAAGACAAAAACCAAGAATCTGATTAATTTTCTCACAATCCCAACGGAGCCAGGGAAGTCTTTGGTGACTGATCACTTCTTTCTTATGATTCATGGGCCACTTGCTGCAGAACCTTTTTAAAAATTCACAGTATAGAGGTGAACTTTATTCTTATGAAGCACACACCTGCAAATAACCGGGGATGAGGACTGTAGGAACATCATAGATATTTCTGTGCTATATAGACATATATTGACAGCCAAAGTATGATAGCAGAGATTCTGTGTTACCATTGTACAATCCAGAGCTGTGTGAATGATGTCACTGTGTTTGGAATAATTTCTAAAACACATGAAAAATACTCATGGGCTGTACTAAGCACAGCTGAAATTTGCCAGCTTTCATTTAAGGCAGGCAGAATTTTCTTTTTCAAAAGACTTATCACAGAATCATAAGCACATCAACTGGAAGGTCTCTCTGGGGGTTTCTAACCCAACTTTCCACTCAACACTACAGGGTCAACTCGTGTTTCTATTTGAAAACTGGAAAGTGATTTCTCCACCTCCCTGGACTCATTTTCTAGTGCTATGCTACCAACATAGTAAAGTTTTCTCTAGGGTCCATCCTGAACACCCTAGACCACAGTCTTGTGGTTATTGCACCTCATTATTACATGAGCAAAGTAACTTCCCACAATTTGCTGGCAATGGTTCTCCCAGTGTAGCTCACTATGCACTATGCAATTATCTTTATTGTGCACCAGAACAGTCTTGGTCCAAATTTGACTCCTATTTGTCCACTGTAACACACACATAATTTGCAACAGTTACTCAGCCTTTAAGCATCCCTTTGCTGAGAGAGGAGCATGTCTTTGTCTCCATAAAAAAAAGGACAGGTTGCTTTTTCCACCACATATTCAAACAATGAATGGGATCCAGCAGTGGTCTTCAGTAGCATCACTAAAACCAGAACCTCTGAATTTTATTTTCATGGGAAGATAAGATCAGTCATATGCTATTTTAGGCCACATATATATACACACCAGAGTGCATGGCAAGATAGAACAACAGCAGACATATTTGACAGTTTTATTTCTATTCTAGTATTCCTAAAAGAATTCCTATTTCTAAAATTCTGTAAGAATTTTAAGACAATTAATCTAAAAATACACATTATTATAATGTGTCTCATAAATCAATTAGAATTTTCTTATGCATGGGATTCTTCTTTAAATTAAGAAAACAATACTTCAACCTCAACATTCATCTTTTAAATCCATAACCTGTTTTGGAATGAGTTTCTGTGGTTTATGCATGAAAGCTGGCCTAATAAATACTAGCTTTATGAAAAAATAATTATGTCAATGCCATGAGGAAAAAAGGTAATTCTAATTAAATACAACCTTCACAGGCTTCACTTATTTTTGCTAAGTACCTTTTTGGAAGTTCATATCAGGGAAAAGGTTTTGACTTCATCAACACTTTCTTTTTTTTTTTTTTTTTCATAAAACTGACTGCGTATCAGAGCCAAGACATTACAGGTGAGATCCAAGACTATTTGACAAAACAAAATCTTATTTCATGAAAAGGCTTCCTATTTGACATGCATATGCTATATTTCAGTGCTGAAAATGATCTCACAACTAAAATATGAATAATTTTGAGATACAGTGGATCAAATGCAAACACTAAAAGTAGAAAATTACCATGACTGTAGTTCTTACCTACAATAGAAATGTAAGATATTTTATATGATAAACTTTACTGCATAAGTGTCTGCATTACTTTTATTCAATACTACTTGCAGTTTCAAGGTGTAGTTCCCAAGTTTCTGAAGATTTTCTACAGAATATATGTATTCAGCTCTACTACTGTCATTTTAAACAAAGAATGAATTTACCACATAAGCTGTGTGAAGTGGGATATTCTCAAACGGTACAAATTGCTGGTCTCCTTACAAGATATCAGACAGTTGTTCCCTGACATGATAATGTGTGCTTCACCTAATTCAGTGACAAAAGCCACTCAATTGATATTGTGAATATATTTGATTATACTGTATGAGGCTGTGCCTACATTATCACAATGACAATTGGTTCCAGAAAATACCAAGTTACACATATGATGAAAGCTAGACTTGCTCTTTGCAGACCAGTCAAAAACCAGCATATTGCTTTCAGCAGGGAAGAAAAAAGAAGAACTTGAATATATAATCCATTCACTAGGAACAGGAAACTTTTCTGAAGAAAAAATAGTGCAGAAAAGATCAGCAACATACTGAAGCCAGTAAAAAAATTGAATATATCCCTGCAATTCAGAAGCCAAGCTTACCAACCATAAATCTGCAGTGAAATGCCTGGGAAACCACATAGCAGACTTTCAGCCTTGACAGTGCTTGTCCCTGATTCTGATGCTTCAGCATCAGCAACACAGGACACTGCTCTGATACTCTTGGTGGCAAATGGAGTCTCTCCCTTATCATTTGCCCAACAGTATGCATTTTACTCAAATTTCTCTCTCCATCTATGTAGCCATGTCTGTAACACGCCCATGTTGTTGTATTTAAGTTGTAAAATAAGCTCTTGAGCTCTCAGTTCTTCACTTCTATTTAGTCACAAAACAACCAGAAGCAGAAATCATATAACAACTGGGGCCAAAACTGTCCAGGTTCTTACTGGAAAACCACGTGATCTTTTGCCCTATCCTACTGGATGGCAAGTCCTCATGCTTAATCAAATTTTTCATGTCTGACTGACCTGTGCCTAAGGGCCGAAAGGAGGGGATGCACTGTGCTCCCTCCAGTGCCATTACCTGCGGCAATCTCACCAGGTAGGCCTTGGCCAACCCTGTCAGGAAGGCTGGAATTTCTCATTTTCCACGAAGTTCAGCTCTATTTCTTTTCTAAATTCCATCACCTTGTTTGTCTTGATGTATTCAGCAGTGGGCCAACCTGGAAGTTAACTTCCTTTTCATCCCACTCAAAACCATTTTTCTCAAAACCTACAAAGTATTGCCTGCTTCTGCTTCACCCTCTGACACACCAAAGCTCATCTCTGACACTCCTGATTCCTCTAAAACCTGGTGTTACCATCAGAAATTTATAATAATAAGTTGCTATAGATTGTATTGATACAGATAATAAAAAAAGTACTCTGCTTAGATTATGTTGCACTGCGAATTTTGCACTGAAATCAGTGGCCAAATTTCTATAAATTCTTTAGTCATTCACACTTTTCCATACTAACAGAGGAAAGGGCTGTGGAAAGTAAAAGAAATGAAGATGTGCCTAAAAGATAGGTATCTTCTGATGATGGCATTCCATCTTCCAAAAACTGTTCACTTCTTAGACAGATTTTTGCAAGTGGCAGAAAAGATCAAACATTGAGAACCTTCAACTTGTATAAATCTTTCAGGCTTACCATCAGGATACACTTACAAAAGTTCTGCTGAAGGCATTGCTGAAAGTGTGTTATTCATATTTCCTTGACTGCACAGATATTTTTAGGGTGCAAAGACTTTCCTGGACTGATGAACTTGTTCACAAACACTGTTACCTTAAAGCCAAAGAATAAATACTAAATATGAGGAAAAAAATTAATTTTAACAAAATTAGATAAGAGTAATGCCTTTTTACAAAGCCCAAGAAACACTAGCATGTCAATTTTACTGCCACCTTCTTCCCAAAGCAACTTTGCTTTGCACTGCCACTAACAAATCCAGATACTAAGTTCATTGTAATGAATAAGTTAAAAGGAATAACATGGGTATTTAATGCTCATAATTTCTAATATCACACTTCAATAGATAAAAATGAACTTTTTTTAACATAGAATCATAGATATCCTCTACTATTTGTTTGAATAAGACTAATTTAAAGCACCAGAATTAATCATTTTACAAATGGTCTTCTAGATTTCTTTATGAAAACCGACTTTGATTTTACAAAAGAGAAAGATGAAGATAGATGATAGCAAGAAAAGAAAAGAAAAGAAAAGAAAAGAAAAGAAAAGAAAAGAAAAGAAAAGAAAAGAAAAGAAAAGAAAAGAAAAGAAAAGAAAAGAAAAGAAAAGAAAAGAAAAGAAAAGAAAAGAAAAGAAAAGAAAAGAAAAGAAAAGAAAAGAAAAGAAAAGAAAAGAAAAGAAAAGAAAAGAAAAGAAAAGAAAAGATGCTCAAGAAGTCATCCAATTACACGTTGTTTCTTTTTCTTAAACTTCTTTGAGACAAGAAAAAAATCAGAGCTTCCAAAATATTGATGTTATGTATTTTTTAGTCTTTTTTGGGAGGATGAGGGTTTTGTTCTGGGTTTGGTTTTTGTTTTTGTGAGGTTTTTTTGATTGGTCTTCCCCTCCTCCCTCTCCCCCCTTTTCTTTTTGTGTTGGTTTGTTTGTTTATTTTTGGTTTTAAGAGCAAGATAGTTTTCCTGTTTTGTTTTGGACTCCTGCCAACCGAATCTGCAGGTTTTCTACCATTTGTTCCGCTAATTCAACAATACCCAGTAGGTGGCCTCAGTGTATAATCTATTTCTTTACTATTCTTTCAACGATTCTGCCTGCTTTTTTTCATTACAACAATTTTATCTTAGTTAAAATCTCCTGTGTTTATCCCTTATTTTCCTCGGGGCTTATAATAATATTTTCTTTAGAGGATACGAATATTATCCAGGTCCAGACTGATATATGGGCTGAAAAATACAGCAATCCTTAGAGTCTTCAGCTCCGGATCTTTCAAAGAACGATTGCCGAGTCTCGTGGCTCTCCTGCATCTCCACCTTCAGAATACTGGGAAGCAGTCAGTCCCCGACTATGAACAAAGTTATCACCTACATATGTCCTCCTACAGGAATGCCCTTTCAGGTAAAGAAAGGAAAGTTCTGATACAAGAAGTGTGAAATGAATTCTTAACCTGATTGAACTTCTTAATTATCTTATTGCATTTAAGTATTTAAGGCATATTGAAATTCATGTATGCATAATAGGAAATACTGAGCCCTGCCAGTTAGTGGCGTCACTTCTATAATATTTTACTTTGACAAATTTCTGTATTCAGCCTGCCTTGTTAAACACCATGTAACACATCCTGCAGACAAGACCAGCTGACATTTTCACTGTGACTTCCTACAGTGAAAGAAGTGCCCATGCCTTTGTGAAAAATATTTATCAATTAAGTATATTTGTCTGTGATGGAGTCCTTTCTGACCCGATTTTTGTAGATAATTGATGTGTAAACTCAGTCTTTGGCAATTGCCAGTAAGCTAATAAGACAGAAAGTCTTATAGTTTCCCCACCATAATGAGGCCTGAAACCAATTTGGCGGGGATCAAGGAAATATGAAGCCTCCAAATATTTCTGAAATTGCCTCACTATAAACTTTGTCAAAAAGGCAGATTGAAATGTCCTATAATAGATGTGCCTGTCTGCATCAAGAAGGAGATATTTTTAGATTTGTATTAAGAAGAGCTTCTTATGGAGAAATTGATGGTCCTATCATACCCTAACACCACTTTCAGCTAAGCTTGTGATCTTTGTTGCCCAACAATGTGAGTCCAGTACTGTCTTCACTTAAGGCTTCATACATATGGGGCTATAAGGAAAATGTCTGCTCAAGACAAATAACCAGATGATGTATGAAAGCAAGTCTTTATTACATTTACATTTAGAAGAAGGGCAGTTTAATTTTCTTAGTAGGATAAATATGGTGACCTGTTACAATGACTGAGAACATCCACACAGAAGTTTAGTGCAACTTAGCATATGTGCAGTAATTTATTTCATTTTAACATTCCAAAGTGTCCTGGTGTAGGCAAGCCCTGAGAAAACAACATTAGCCAAAATGAAAACTTGGTTTGCATTTGTTCCCTCCATAGCCTGCTCTGCTACCATGGAGACAGACAGCTCTGTCACATCTAGTAATCTCATCTTCAAAGAAACAAAAACATTCTTGGTGAAAGAGCCTGCAAAGCTATATTATTGGTCCTAGATGTGATCTTGCACCCTTCACTGAAATCCCACTTCACCACAAAAGAAAACAGAACTATTCTCTGCCACCCTTGTTTTCTTCTCATCTCTTCCTCTCAACTGTAATCAGATCTCCCAAATTGTTCCATGGGCAGCACTACTAATTGGCCGTGCACAACACCCTACGTATCCCCAGCAACACCATCACAGCACCCCTGCCCACTCTTTCATATCCCTTCCTAACCCTTCCAAGTCTTTTCCATCAAAGCAGGACCCTGCCACACCTTCAGTCAACCCTTGTATGCCTAGCTGAGGCTATTTGGTTGACATCCTTGATGTCTTCTCTCCATAGCTCGGTCTCCTCTCCATAGCTCCTGCTGGCTTGGCTGGGGACTGAGAGCACCCTGTTCAGACAGCACTGAAGGACTGGCCAAGTGCTGTCTGCCTCTGAGCAGGCAGTGACTCAATTCTTCCTACGTTTCTCTCAGTTCAACTCTCCTCTCTCCTACAACTCTTCACAAAAAGTATGGAAATGCAACTTCTATGCCATTCTGCCAAATGTTCCTGATGATATCACTGGCAGAGACATCTTGGTTAGTAATGTGTCATTGTGGTCAGAATCCAAGATCATGAGACAAGGGTCCTGGGGTCTCAACACATACTAAAAACCAAGTTTCACTGTGCTCCCTACAAAGGAACTTAACCTCACTCCTCATTTCTTTGTCTATTAGAAGAAACATGAAAGAGCCTATTAAATCTAAAATTCAGAAAGATGCTGGGAGTTTAAGACAGCAGTTGTATATTGGCATACTGATGTTTTTAGCACCGAAGAAGGAACAGGGTAGGTCTTGTAGTTCTCAAGAAAACACTGAAATAAAGAAAATAAAACTACATTCAAGTACTTGGGGATAATTGTAGTTTGGGGGTATATTCTGAATACCAAACATAATTTTGAAGGAACTCCAACTATTTTTAAGGAGAGTAGTGACACATGGAAGTTATTTTCATGTTAGCTGGAGAGACATCGAAAGAAATGCAAATTTAACCCTCAGACTGGGAAGGGCAAAACTGCAGCACATTCCACTTCCATGAGACTTAAATAAGTCTCTTCACTACAGACAAATAAAGCTCTTACAAGCAAATCACAGATCTCAGCTCTGCTCCTTCCAGGAGGTGCTGCCAGAAAATCTTGACCTCTTATTTCTTTTAGCCATGTGGTTGTATATAATTTGGGTGACTATAGTAATCACAAGCTCTTTGTTAACATACCAATGCTGTGCATAAACTACTGAGGAGTCAATGACCTGGGCTCATCTTCCTCCCAAGGCATCGATCTATCCTGATCAACATAGTGATTTAACTGCTGCAATGCATTCACTATTTCAATCAGATCATGGTATAAATTCACTAGGTTGAATATAAGAAGAGTCTCACCATTTCCTTTTCAAATAAAAATAATGAAGCTAATCACACCATTATAAAGAGGCACTCGCAGGACATCAGATACCTCAGGTAACCCAGAACTCCTGAACCCTAAAGTAAACTGACATTTACGGTGTGTCCAGCAAAATAAAATGAGATGGAAAACAGCAGCTTTTTACATACCTACATTGCCACCTACAAGACTTAAACAGGAATTAAAGAGGATGAGCTGGAAATGCTGTCTGGCATAAAGCTGGTGTCTTTGGGGAAAAGTAAGCAGGTAAGTGGAGAGGAAAGGGATGTCCCGAATATGCTACAGGGATTTGGCAGTTAAACCAAATTTTTTGTTTCTCTCACTGACCCAAATATATTTTAGCTATTTTGAAGTACAAGCATTAGTCCACTTCTCCTATAGAATGGTGTACAGGAAGAGGAAGGCTAAGAATAAGGTCATACACCAACTATGCACCATGTTCATCGTCACTCAGACTTTTGAAGATAAGCAATAATGAGTTAAGATATACACCAAAATCACCTAAATTCTGCTCTCTTTGAGCATCTGTAGTTTAACATTAGTATTATTTCGCCTGTGAAGACATTGTTCTAGAATTGAGGCTCTGATACTGATTCTATCCCCTTGCTAAATATAAGCACATGTCTACATGAGACATATTAAACCAAACATCCCATACAACTGTGCACTCAAACTTTTAGTCATGTGCCTATAATTAACCCTGTTAAATTTTATAAACTGCTATTTTATTCTCAGCCACACCAATCCCTACACAATGTTATCCCTTCTTAGGCCTACAATGGACCCCTATAACACATATGGATCCCTGTACATTAGAAGCCCTGACAAGAACACAGGAATTCACCATTGATGCATGCTATAAAACTTGGCTCTGGCCATTCTGGATTGCTTAGGGAATCTTAGGAATCTCTATTTTCTTTTGGTCATATAAATGGAGTGGATCATAGAATCATAAAATAGTTCCGTTTGGAAGGGGCTTTTAAAAGTCACCTAGTCCAACTCCCCTGCAAGTAGCAGAGACATCTTCAACTAGATCAGGTTCTCAGAGCCCCATTCTACCTGAATGTTTCCAGGGACTGGGTATCCACCATCTCTCTGGGCAACCTGTATCAGTGTTTTGCCATCCTCATTGTAAAAATTTTTTTCCTTAGATCTACCCTTAATGTACCCTCCTTCCATTTAAAATTTTTGCACCTCTTTCTGTCATAACAGGCCCTGCTAAGAAGTTTGTCTCCATCTATTTTACAACTGCTACTTAAGTATTCAAAGTATACTACCTTCTCTTCTCCAGGTTGATTAACCCCCACTCTCTCAGCCTTTCCTCATAGGAGAGGTGTTCCCTCCTTCTAATCAACTTTGTGATCATCTGTTGGAGTGGGTCCTGAAGAGAGCTTTGATCCTCTTGTACTGAAGGATGAAGCATCTCGTTACCAATTAACAGCTTTCTCAAGCTGTTCCAGGTAATCCTCTAATACATCAATTCATCATCTTCTAAAGATGGGGACATCATCAGGCAACTCCAAGTGACTATCATCTGTTCAATAAAGAAGAGCTAAGGTTACATTAGCATGAATCTTGCTTCCACATTCTCATTTTCAGGGATCAGCATGTTATTGAACTGCACATCCTAAAAGAGCATGAGACATTACAAAACAATTTTGATAATGTGGTAGCACATTTTTCTGCAGTGAAAACTGCAGGACTATTGCTCTAATGGCCGAGCTTTTTAAATCAAAAAGTCAACCACTTCTTCCTCGGTATGTCATGAGGCCATCAGGTTCAGAAAAATTAAGACAGCATATCTCTCATGAGTCTTTGATGCAGTATGGGCCCTGTTTTTCTGGTTTAACAGCTTATGAATGGTATTATACTGAGCTGTAAATTTAGTCATAAGCCTAACAAGCTTGCATTTTACCTATGTAAACTATTCTCTAGAGTACAAACAATGTATATTTTTTTCCACAAAAATAAATATTATTATGATTATTTATGATCTTATATGAAACTGATGTGGAATAGTGGCAAGTAACATCCTGCAAAGATTGTGTTCATTTTAGTTTTGATCTGCAACTGTATTTTTAAGTGTTGCAAAATAGACAAAGCAAAACCTGAACAGACATAGACAAACTTGAAAACTTCATGAGATAAATCTATCTACTGATGATACAAAATTATCTTAGATGTATGAGGCAACATACTGACTGTTTAAAACCTAAGGTGGCCTTTGTACTTCTCCCTACAGTGAGCTCCAGTCCAAATTCTACTTTTGAGCCTTCTCATCTCTGATGTCCATTCAACTCCAGATCTTTCAGGTCATCAATAACTGGAACTGGAGTGAGGTAACCTCACATAGCAGGATGACAATCATTCCTGCTCCTTTCCACGTGTGTGTAATTGCTCAAAAATGAAAGCCCAGGACATCCTTATTACAGTTGCCCTATTTTTCTTGGTAATAAATCAAATTAAGGTGTTGTCTTATTATGTATCAAATACCTTGGTATGTACCTTTTACTGTGGTTGCTACAGGTCCTAAACAAGTGAAGGAATGCATCATTACATCTTCACAGGAGCTGGCAGAACACACAAGAAGTTCACAGCATACAATGATAAAGGAGACACAAAATGAAGGTGGAAATTTGCTTCAAGGACTTTCTACATAGGGACACCATCGAAAAGAAGATTAGAACATTGAGAAAAATAATGGCTCCACTGGAAGAACTGACTAGTGTGGGCATTAGATCTGAAAACCAGGCACCACTGGTTTGAACTCAGCTGTTCAGGACAGTCAGCTGTTGGCTTAACTGTTTAAGGAGTTGCATGCCCACCACTGCATACATTTTTGCTGTAAGATTCCATGGTCATAGAGATTTAGAAGTAATATTAAAATTACACACAGAGGAAATTTCTCTACATGAATATAAATATATCTACTTTAAAATGAGAATTGTATTAACTAATTAATTGTATTGAGAATCATATTAACCTATTAAACCTTAAACCTCTGTACTGCACCCAACTTTGTACATGCATTAGTCTAATTTCCAGAAACATCTAATGGCCATCACCTCCTCAGACATCTACTATGTCTGAATTATGACACAGGATGCCTTTTTTTTTTTTTTTTAATTATAGGGCCATCAGGAAATAATGTTGAGTATTATAAAATTTTCTATGGAGCATGTTAAGTAATTCAGAGGAAAAATTAGAAAGATGATTGAGTTTCAAAGTGGTTACAGCTCAATTTTCCACATACGAAGCAAGTTTACCAAACATGAAGGAGGTTTACAGGAAAGTATATGGAATAAACCCCAGCAGGTTTCATTTTCTACCACACCTAATCACCATGATGGCAGAATAAATATCTGGCAGACAAAGAAACACAGAGCTCTTTCTGAAAAAAAACAAAACCAACCAACCAATACCCAATGAAAAGCATCAAGCCCCTGAGTGAATTGTTCTTGAGCACTTTGCCTCCCAACCAAATTTCATTTACATGCAGAAACAGTTCTATGATAGATACAGCAAAAATGGACCTGATGAAAAAGTGGACAACAAACATCAGGAAATTGTGGAGACACACCTAGATATTTGAATATTCAACAAGATCTAGAAAGTATTTAAGTCACACATTATTTGTATGGGTTTGGAAAGAGTTCTGCCTGTGACCAAGGTACTCCCATAATTTCTTGTGAGAGAAACTTCACACTTTACAGTAACCTTTTAGTAAGTTACAATGGGTATCTTAGCTCATGGTTGGCATTATTCAATCCAGCACCTTCCCAGTGCCAAAGAAAAGAAGTCAAGGAGCTCAGGTGCCAGTATAACACTGCTGCTCCCCACAAGCTCCAGTTCCATCCCATGCAGCAGAACCTCTTATACTGCAGTCCTAACCTGTGTAAGCCTGGCTGGCAAAGCACATTCCCATGTGATTCACTATCTTGGCTTCAACTGCTGTTGTTTCACCTCAGAGATGAGACTTCTCTGAGGGAGCAGCTGGTGTGTGCATCAGAGTTTCTCCTGTCCCTGCTTTCCAGACCTAACACAGAAAGAAGAAAGAAACAGACCCCATGGGTCATTAACAATGCATTCTCCATTCTTACATCCCTTATGCTTAAGAGGGTCTCTGGCTTTGCTGTATGGGGAACGGATCTGCTCGCAGCCTCTCATAATCTTCTGCACATTTCTGTGTCCTGATAGTCAAGTGTCTGGGCAACCTCCTCTGCGGAAAGCCTTTCCTTAGATTTCTGAGATCAATGGGGAATGACTGAAACATATTTTAATGTTGCAATTTGCAAGTAAAGGATTAATTTTTAAGATTTAAAGAGATTAAATAAAAACAAAATTGAAGAGAATAGTTAAGAGTAGAAAGAATAAAACAGTGGTCAGCTGGCTGAATAGGAAGTACTGTATAGTTTTAGGAGTTTTGAAGTTAGTAATGCACAAAAAGGGAGTGGTGAGAAGAGCTAAGAATCTGGCCATAAAAAGGTGTGTGTATGACACACATCCAAATGTCAAAGAGGAAACTGATAGGACTACAACAGGTAGCAAATATGGGTTGGCTAAGGTCCTCCTCAGTGGAACTAGATCAGATTCTCGTTAAGGAGAGAATGTGATGTGTTTCTGATCCCAAAAGAGTTGAGGAGAGCACACCACCACCAAAAGTAAGGCTGTGGGGAAGACAAGGCAGTCCAGTAATTGTGGATGACTTGAGCTTTTACCATCATGGACATGCAAAAAAGAGATTCCAGACCTGGTGACATGAATAAGCAGGTCTGGTTGGAACACAGCCTGTAACATGAAACCTGGCACAACCAAAACATGAGCACACCTTACCAACCTGCTTGCATGTAAGCAGCCAGGTGTGTTTCCCACCCAGGAAACATCGTCACAGGGGCACACCTAAGCTCGAGGCTCGGAGAAAACATTTCGGGCCCACGTTGTTGTGTCAGGTGCCTATTGCTCTATCAGCCCTCGTTGCTTAAGTGCCACCATTGCGGCAACGGGGCCCTGAATGACGAGCCGAGCCGTGCCCGCCCCCATTTTGTGCCACCTCGGGCCCGATCCGCTCCCGCGGGGCTCCCCCGCCGCCGCCCCCCGGCCCAGGAGGCTGCGGGCACGGCGGGACCGGGCTCCGTCCCGCCACGGCCGCCCCGGGCCCCGCCGCCCCCCGCACTACATTTCCCGGCAGCGCGGGGCGGGGAGCGGCCGGGCCTGGCCGGGGCTGCTGGGAGGGCCGGTGCCTCGCCTGCTGGCTTTCCGGAGCGCCAGGAAGGGAAGGGTTGTTTGGGGGTTTTTATTGTAGGTGCAGCCGAAAGGGGGAAGCTCCGCAGCCTAACAAAGCATCACCGCTTCCTCAGTTCCCACTGGGACCGGTAACGGGGGGCAGGGTGGGGGTCCAGCCGGGGCCCGAGTGGTTCTACGGGGGAAGCGGTTCCTTCTTCTGCATGGCTGTGGCACTTCAGAGGTCGGATTTGAAAATCATTTATTTAATTTATGGTTTCTGTAATCACTTCGCAGGCATCCTGGAGACTAACAGCTGTTGGGGGATCGTGGTGGCTCCGGGCTGGGACTGTTTGTGGGTGTTCATTCCAAATGCAGAAGTCAGGCCCTGAAAGGCTGTGGCTGTACACTGCTGTACACCCTGCTAGGAAAGACCAGGAATGTGAGGTTGGCATCTGGGCCATCTCTTTGGCCGTACCTTCCTGACCGATGTTTTGTTTCCCAGTGTTATGCCAGATGTAAAAAAGGCAGCCTATGAAGTTGTATAAACATGCAAAACAAAACTGTATCCACCAGTATTTGGGAATGCACACAAACAAATGCGGACAAAGTGAAAATAAGAACAGAATTGTTAAAACTCATATTTGGCGTTTGTTCCTTCTAACTGAAAACTGGTGCCTGAGCTGGTCTATGCATTTTCTTTGCTCAGAAAGTTGATAGATAACTGTTTTTCTTCAAGAATTAATGGTGACCTATCAATAAAAAAAAAAAAATAATTGAGGTTTTTGTTGAACATGATGGAATGTTTTTTCCCACCTTCCTTACTGACCTTCCCTTCCTAATATATTTTTTAATCTCAGTTTTCAGATGTTTAGAAATTTTCCAATGGAGCCACATGTCCCCATACAGCAAATGTAAGTCCAGTGAGAAGAGTTTTAGTTACTGTTGTCATATGTTGAGCATGATCCACAGATTAAACAATCCATGGATCACAGCTTAAAATGCAACAGGTAGGCAGATGTACATTGTTTACCAATTCGGTGGTACCTTCAGTAAGTAATAGTTCTTCTAATTGCACAATATAAATGTTATGTGCCTATTTGCTATTACCTACAAGGGCAGGTAGTGAGATAAAACCCCAAGACTTTAATTATAGTGCTTGATATACTAACATGTACAAACCAAAAACATGCACCTTACATACAAAAGGGTTTTTTTCCTACGGGAAGGTTCACAGACATTATCTAGAGATCAAAAGGCAGAAAAGCAACATTTCCACAATTATTCAGAAGCTGCTGTAATGCACAAGTATGTCAATTATATTTTCTTCATGTATCCATCGGGAACATGAAACGCAAAACTGTTTTCTGTGGCTTAGGAAGTCCCTGACTGAATGCGTCCACATGCACTGAAAGAGCGCTTGTTTGCTTTCCCTGTTCTTACACTGTTTGCCTAAGTACGTGCTGCGGCTGCATGAGGAGTAAAATACAAGGTTAAATAGATGTTTTGACTAACACAGTATGGCTGTTCTTCTGCAATGAACAATCTTGCTGCCAGTACTGTATAGGTATGGGTTGTGTCAGATCAGCTGTGTAATTTAGCTTTCTAAAATGAAACACTTATTTCTTTAAACTACTGCTCTGAGCAATAAGACTGTTTTCCACAATCACTTTGCAAAGTGTCCAGTACTTATTACATACATACATAAAAGACTGTTGAATCTCTGAAATTCAGACTTCTAGTAGGCAATCACTAAGAAAACTGGGTTCTTAGTGAACATACACTGATCCGATGCTTTTTCTTGTGTATGTATTCATTTTATAATCAACCTGCATAAAATAATTACAATTTTCACCATGAAAATCAAGTCTGCTTTCCAGTTCTAAGAGAAAGGGAAGGGAAAGGGCAGTTTCTTTTCTTTCATTTACACCTTGAGGATGCCAGTCACTTGTTATCACCTACTTGCTTATTGTGAGAAACAATAAGCTTTGTGAGACAAAAATAAGCATTCAGTTCATCCACACCATTTGAGATGTTATATTCCTCTATCATACCTCTCCCCTCTCAATTCTTCCCAGGTGTTGAAATGTCTCTTAGGCAAAAGCTATTGCACACTGTGAAAGCCTGTTCACTCTTTAGTATACGTTCCAAGTTGTTCTAGATCTTTTCTGAGATTAGAGTAGAAAGCAGGGGAATTAGTTCACACTTAGCATGGAAGATGTGGCTTCATGATGGATTCATTGTGGTGTGATTATTGCTTTATATTTCCTTATCCTTTCTTCCCTGAAAAACTATTACATCACTTTACATGTTATTCTGATATACTTTCACATGTTTTCCAAACTCTTTCCCTTCTTTAGAGACCACTGGGTTTAAAAAGCAAGAAATTTTCAGCCTAACATATTTTGAAACAAAATCCTGTCTAAAAGTAAGTGGTCTTGTGGTCTTGTTTTCTCCAAGTGTAATTTTCAGGGAACAGGAAGGAGGCTGAGGAAGATAACGTTGGTGGAACTCTCCTTCAACCACAGGAAATTAAATGGGCAACAGTAAAGATTTTTAAAAATGGCTTTCTTTGGCTTTCAGCTATGGAATTAACAGGCTACAGATTTCAAGTCTAGAACAGAAAAATATTTTGGAAATTAAGTGAGCAATAGTGAGAAATACAGACCTTTCAGAAAATGTAAGGGACTTATTTAATATTTAGATATATGAGAAGTGACACTGTAAGCACTCAGCTAATAGGCTGCATTCAAATGGAACAAAAATGGAGCAAAAAGTTCTGTCTCTGTAATACTGAGATGATTTCATAGGATTTCTGTGGGTGAGGTTCCACACTTAGCAAGTGATGTCTTGGGGGGGAAAAAAAAATGGGGGGAAAAAAAATCACAAAATCAGAATCTCCCATAGCTATTCAAAGTCAGCTGTGTAAAAAAGTTTTAATTTCTCAATTTCTAGTATAAAATACAGTGAAAAATAAAGGACTACAAATCTAGTGATACGTTTTTCCCCTCAGATTAGCTGAGAGTAAAGATCTCCTGAACAGGTTTAATTTCTTCAGAAACTTCCTTGAGACTTTTTCATCATACCACTTTGTGCTGCTGTGGCATCACGTGCATTGGCCTTTTGCCACCAATAAACATGATGCTCAGTTTATTCTATCAATAGCCAGCTACTACAGACATTACAATGAGAGCTGAAATGGGACAACAGAGAATTTTAAAATAAGAATCTTACATATATAATACTCAAAATAAACATTTTCCCTACAATAAACTGTTGTAACAACTGCATTGGATGCATTTCAAACAAGTGTAGGCAAATGGATGTAACAAAATCCTCAAAGTGTAAATATAATAATAAAATACAACAAAATGTAGTACGACTTAAAAAAGGGTTGAGAAGTGTGGCTAAAAGAGCTGGACAGGATTTTTCCACCTCCTTTAGGATTTCAAATGTCTTTTTTCTTACACTCTCTAACTTTCTAACCTACAGAGTACTGCATAGGTCAATGGACTAAGTAGTACTCAAGACCTCAAAGCCCTGAATACAAATCATGTCCCTAGTTTAGATCAGAATTTTACATGAAGAAAACAGCAGTTTGCACTGCATGTTGTGTCACGTGTACCATGCAGCACCAGCGTGTAGCACTGAGGCATGTCTAGAACCACTGCGTGGAAATCAGGCCTGAACACTCTTAGCTTATTTTGGGGAGTTGTTCAACTGAATATTTAAGTGGACTATTAAGTAGACCATAGAAATCCAGATTTGCAGATGAGGGAGAGTGACATTTAAGTTTGAATGAAACCTGGCAAAGCAGAGGTAATTTAATCTCTGGTCCCTGAGAAATGAGCTGATCACTCCTAAGGCAGCAAGTTTGAAGTAACTCTTTTGAAATAACCAGGGGAGCACAGTGAAACAAGCCAGTACACTCCTGTAAATGTAAATACTTCATGCTCAACGTTCATGAATTTATATGTTCTCTGAGAAAATAATTTCACCAACATACTTGCGTGTGAATTTCCTCTGTAGGTAAAGACCTAGTAACTTAGAAATGGTAGAGAAAAGGTCAAGTTAAAATCCAGAAGCAAAACAGTGCTGTGGCTGGTAGCTAAGTATGATATCATGGACATAAAAGTTAGTATAAAAAAATATAATCAATTTTTCCTTTCATAGCATTTTTTTCCAATTTACAGGCCAACAATGCAGAAGAATGTATCAGCCTTTATTTTCTTCACAGACATTAGCAGCATTATCCCAGCTTTTGAGAAATTCACAGCATCACAAGACATGGCAAGTATGTTCTGGCACTCACAAAGTTTTACTGAGGGACAGAGGATACTTTCTGTCTTATTGAGAGGCACTTACATGAGAACAGGCAAAAATCCTGATACTTAATAATCACATCAGCTGATACCCTAGAAAGTACAGTGCAGAGCTGGAAACCCCCATATCCTTTAGGCCTATTAATAACAAAGTAACAGAGGAGCAAAGGAGCAATTTTTTTTTCATGGTAGCTTACAGTGATACAGGTAAGTAATGAAGCTGAACACTCAGAGAATTAGTGGCCACACGTTACAGAGTGCATTAGAAACTCTGCACCTCACTCTCCCCAGACTGTTTAACATGTAAAACAATACAAAAAGCAACAGAATTTGAAAAGAAGGAAAAGCAGAGAAAATGAAGATTTGGTTTGGCACAGAGCCAGTATTCATTTCCTTCTTCCCCTATCATTTATCTTCACTTCTAGCCCCTACCTGCATGTAAGGCTGCCCTGGCTTTCCATCAGGGTACGGATATGCAAGCCCAGATGAGATATTCATGACTGCCCCACTTGGAATCTTCCCTCCAGCGCACAGAGGTTAAAATTAGTTCTTTGGTTATACCTTGCTGTTTCTGTTCTGTGTTCTCCTCCAATCCCTACTTATTCCTGTACTAGAACACACTCTCCAACCCACTGTTTTCCTGTATTTTCAATTAATAAATTAAAACCTTGCTAACTTTTCTTTCTGTTAACTGGGTATCAGCCTTGCTGTGTCGTTTCTCAGACCTCAAACCCTTTTTTGCTGGTTTTGCTTCCCTTGTGTCTCCAAGTCCCAAGTGGTAGGAAACTGCCTCATTCTCTTTATTCAGTGAGAATTATGAATTACCTCTTTTTTCAACTTATCCTGATGTTTTAGCCCAGACTTCTCCAGTAACTATTCACAATTTTTTTTTTTCATGAAGAAAGGAGAAAAAAAACCTCTTGTGGGACACTTCCTCCTGCAGTACAGGCAGGTACTCTAATAAGCAATGATGCTAATAAGAACATACCATAGGCACATAGATGAGCATGCAAAAGCTCTGAGCAAACAGCTGCCCAGCAGCAGTCTCTTTGCAGCTGATTGTAGCAGTCAACAGACTACCTGTGTTCATTGTGCATAAAGTTACAGCTTATACATTGGCAAATAAAATCCTAGTGCAGGATCAGAAAACACATACTGCTAAACAAAGCTGATTTTTAACAGCTGTTGGACACATAATAATATTTTATATTTAATATTTGAGCATATGCTGTAACATTTCTGCATCACACTAGAATGCACCTTTTTTTTTCATTCATCTAACTGTTGTGAATAAAGTGGGTTAACTTTGGAGATGAGAGGTCAGCCAATGCTGCCTGATTACTAGGCTGATTTAATAGGCATTCCTGCATGGGTAAAAACATAATTTCACACACCCCTGTGTATAATACTACCTGTTGCCATGGTTAGAGGCAAGAGCACCCATAACACACTTTCTTATGGCATGGGAACCCCAATTAAGTAGTTATGCTTTGCAAGCTTTCACTCCTATTGCCACACAATCCTCTGCTCTGTGTAAACATATAAATTTCATCACAGAGCTGGCCCATATCAACACATTTTCTTGTTCTGATGAGGTTCACTGCCAAAAATGCTTGGGGAATTAAAAAAAAATCTATGAGGTCCTGACATTGGAAACACATCTTAACAGGCACTGAACTATATGATCTGAGCATCCAGTGGCTAAGTCATGGTGATACTTATTGCTGGCATATTCCTCTTTCAATGAGAATTTGTCCCTCTCCTAATGTTTGAGAAACACCAAAGCTGCCGGTTATATTTGCTGTGTAGTTTGTAAATACTTTGAACAGATGTTAATGCAGCACATCTCACCCCCTCACAAAACAGGACTTGGCACTCTTCCCAGATGAAATGAATAGGGCAGCAGTGGGTAACAGCTGGTCACTTTTACAATTCCTGTGTTTTCAAATCTGCTAATACTGGGAACTAGAATTCCATAAACTTCCATTAGATAGGAGAAATCACTCAAAGGAAACGCACATAGTAAATGAAAATTCAGACTATCACTTAATCATCTATGTTCAGGATGGTAATCTTTCCTCTTGACTGGAATCTCCTTTGCCCCAGCTGTTCTTCTTCTACAGGAATAAGAAAGGAAAAGTTAATTTTGAGCAACTCTGGCTAAGTGGTTTTTGCCCTGTTTCCTTCAGAGGCAACACAGGACACTTAGGCCTTCTATGAGCAAGGCACTAGGGTTTCTATGAAGACTCACCCCTCTCCTAGAAGTTGTAATGTGTGACTAAGGACAAGTTTGTGTAGGCTGCAATTGCAGTGGCATACCTACAATTGCTAAAGCAGCTGATAATGCCAAAACTTAACCATAGAATTATAGAATACACTGAGTTGGAAGGGACCCATCAGGATCATTAAGTCCAACACAGGACAGGCCCTGCACAGGACACCTCAAGAGTCACACCATGTGCCTGAGAGCATTGTTCAAACACTTCTTGAGCTTGGTGCTGTGACCACTCCCCTGGGGAACCTGTTCCCATGTTCAGCCACTATCTGAGTAAAAAATCTTTTCCTGAGATCCAACCTAAAACTCTCCTGACTCAGATTCATGCTGTTTCCTTGAATCCTGATGAGAGTGAAGAGATTGGTACCTGCCCCTCTGCCCCTCCACTTGCCCTCATGAAGATGTTGAAGAGCGCAATAAGGTCATTTAAAGAATTATAGAGTAAGCATTCAAAGGAAGTAGAAAGATCAGACTGTTTACAATGATATCACACTATTCCACTTCAACAGCTGGGGTACAAACTGATGCTTTAATATCAAAATATTTATTGCATTTTGAGTGTTCTGATAGAAGAAAAGGAAGTAATATGAGAGCTTTAAAGAGAATATGGCTCCAACAGCATGACAGGATATTCTTGTTTGGTTTTTTACTCTCAAGTGAGAGAATGACTATTCTAATCACTATGCAATTGCATTTATCCAGCTTAGACCAACCTTAACTTTCTATTTGCTTTATCCATGCTTCTTGTGACACATCTATAATCAAGATTAAGTGGTGGTGAAGTCACCAGGTGAATGTAATAAAACATCTACCACAGATTCACATGAAGCATAAACAGCACTCTAGTGTGCTACTGGGTACACTGTTCTAGCAGAGGTGCCAATATCTACCCAACAACAGATGCCAAGTGCTTTCTTGAAGTTAAGGTAGGCCAAAATACAATACAGCCCTCAGTAAAAAATGCTACAGACTAGCTGTACACTTACACAGCCAAGTACTGTAGACACACAGAAGAGACAGCACTTAAAAAGTTCCTCAAACATGTTCTTATGACTTGAATGACCTTGGGTTCCTTTGAAGACATCCAGTGCAACATTACACAAAACAAACAACACCAGTCCCAGTTCTACATTCCTGGAATTCTGACTGCACTCAAAAATCAGTCCAAAAGTAACATGGCAAGAGGGAGACATCCTCATCTGATACAAATTTTCATAGGTCCAATTCTAGACTAGAATCAAGAGTAATGATTCCATTAGTGTCTTCTTTGACACAAGACTCTGAAAGATGCTAATCTGACAGTCTTAAAATAGCTTATCTACAAACTAGTTCTAGTCTTTTATAATGTGAAGTGTCTTTAGTCTTTCTGGTAAAGTGAAGCTATCTAGTGAATTTTGTTTCAGCAAGTTTCTTACATACCTAAAATCTTCATACGAGGGGAAGGGGATGTGTGTCCCATCTAGCCTCCAACTCCAATCATAAGGTCACTCTCAATGTTAAATACTATTTCTAAGTATGAATGCAAAACTCATATTTAAACCTTTTTAAAATTAAATAACTGGCGTGGTTTTTTAACACTTTCTTGTTGTAAGTGAGCCACTTCTAAAAGAAACTTCTAAAAAGAAAGCAGAAGCCAGTGTCACTGTTTGACTATCATTAGCCTTCTAAATATACTGCTTTAATACAATAATACTGGAAAGTAGGCATATTAACGATCACAATAATAATTTTCCAAGCAAATGCCTTCAGTCATATTTTTTCTGGTGGTACTAAGCATTGTCTCATCATACAAACTTACCTTGAAGTTTTAAATATTCAGCAACTTACAGTTCAGAGTTCTGCTGCCTACAGATGAGCATATGGTTAAAAAAAAACTCCAAAACAATGGTGCCCTAAGGGACTCGTGTATATATAGCAGTAAACGAAGAGCATTTCACTGAAATAGGTAACCAAATACTCTAATCTGGGTACAGTCAGAACTCATTTTTTAAACTGAAGTATCGTTCATTCCCTCAAAAGGACCCCACCCTGAAACGGCCACACTCAACCTGGTTAAACCACTTCCATGCAGCCTGGCTTCACACAGGCCGGGTGACCTCTTTACATCAGCCATGCCTTTAGGGGCAAGTCTCAGCACGGAGTGATAACCACCTCCTGTGTATAAATACCTTTCTTAAAACAAACAAAAAATCCACAACCTCAACAAACAACAACACGAACAAACCCCAGAAAAGTGCGGAGGAGTTGGGGCGTTGTCCCGAGGGCCTCCGCCCACCAAACTACTTCGTCCTTTGAGCTTGTGACCCTACTCCGGCCTCAGCGAAGAGCCCACGGAGGATAAACATCCTCGGGGCCGCAGCTCGCCTTCCCGGGGAGGACCCCACAGCTCCGTGCCGGGCCGGAATCCCATCCTAGCGGCCGGCAGCCCCGGGCGGAGTGCGGACAGCGCCGCGGCAGCCCCAGCCCCCAGCGTTCTGCCGCTGCGGAGCGGACACCGCCAGCCCCGGGCATCCGCTGGGCGCCGCGGCCGGGCGGGCTGCCTGGTGAAGGCAGGACTGCCTGGTGAAGGCAGGGCTGCCTGGCTCCGCCCCGCTGTGCTCCCCGCTACCTTCGCGCCGCTCTCGCCCGTCCGCCCCAGAGCCGCTGCGCCACGGCGGGAGGCGGAGGTGCTGTGCCTGTCCTTCAGGCCGGCTGGCGAAGGTAGCCCGGTGCCGGGGCGGTGTGGGCTGGGCGGGCTCCGAGGGACGGGACCAGGTGTGTGGGCGCTCGGTGGGAGGCTCGAGGGCCGCGGTCAGCCGCGGGGAGGCGGCCTGAGGGGGCGGTGAGCTGGTCACTGCAGCCGAACGCTGCGTGTGGGGTTCCTATGGTGCTGATGGGGTTGGTAGGCTTGCTGTGCCATCCGGCATCCCCCGGGGCCTGAGGAATTCACTGCTGCGCTTGGGCAGCCTTAGCTACGGGACTGCTGTACTTTTGTGGGATTGCAACTCTGCCGGTACAGTGAGAAAAAAATCATGTTTGCCAAATGCTGCTCAGGTGATTGCGCGATCAACCTTTAGTCCTTCGGCTAGCGAGGGTGGTGTGCCAGCCTCAATCCTGCCCTGGTGATTCGTGAGCAGTGATCGTCTTTAAGACCCAGTTGAGGTCTGCAAAAGCCTGTCGGCGGTGAGCGTTGGCATTCGTGCCAACAAGCCTTTGCTGGCCAACTTATCTGCACTTGAAATCTCTTTGATAAAACATTGTAGAATGTCTGATACTTCTCTACCGCATAAAAGCCCTCCACACTTATGTCTGTGTGGATATAGGCATACTGAAAAACAATACAAGGCATCAGAAGTGATCTGAGACTTTATATGTGCCAAAGGCCCCCTTGGTTAATTCCCTTCTAAGTACATCCCTGCTCACTTTAGTTGACAAGCCAAAATCGACCGAGTGAGTGGCAGATTTAATTGTCTGTGTGGATATGCTTGGTTGCAGTAGCTGGTGTAATTAGCAATATTAATACATTGAGTGAGAATGGAGGCCCAGTCAAATCTGGGTTAGGGGAGAAATGTGTCAGTGGAAATTAAGCATCTTGTTGAAGGATGTAGAGTTGGTCTTCTAACAGGAAGTCTCTTGCGGTCTGTATGCATAAACAACTCTACTTCAGAAAGTGAAAGATCTACTTTTCTGAAAGATCTAATGTGGCTCTGACCTGTACAAGCCTAATATATTAACAATTTACGTAAAGAATTACTGTCATAAATTTTAAACTAACTTTAGGTCAAATTATGTATTGCCTCTGAAGGCAATTGCCTCACTTGTTTTTTGTCAGGGATTAACTTTTAACATCTTCATCTATGCCAGAGATACCAGTCTCCTTTTATTCAAATGGAGGATTTTATGTTAAGTGCATTAAATCTGTGCAATCAAGGCAGCAATTCAGCAGCTGCATTTATTTTAAAGACTTGTTTCTTGTTTTAGACTCAACAAAGAACTTGTACTTCCAAAAACTTGCACTTTTTAATGTGCATGAAATTTAATAATATTTTTTCCTTTACATCTCTATTTTTGCTTAGAACAGTAATATCTATAGATAAGAGAGCCTATTACAGGAAATGCCAATATTGGCTCTAGAAAAATGTTTTAGTGCTGTTTTGATACTTGTTTCACTTCTTACTGGAGTTACTGCCTCTGCACACATTTTGTCACATTTTAATGAGAATGAAGAATAGAAAGTACTCAATAGGAAGCATTCACCCCATGACTTTGCCAGAAATAACTTATTTTCCTACCCACTATGTCTCTGGCAAATGTTTTTTCTGTTATCAGAACAGTTTTAAGTTGTCCCAATATTTCTGCCAGAAAACTTTCTGAAATAACTAGCTCTGCTCTTACAGAGGCCTGTTTCTTTTCAGGACCAGCCTAGTTTCCCATGTAGAAAACCTGAGATTTGTGGTAACACGTTTGTGTTCACATACTAAATTTCATGAACTTTGCTCAGAGTAGCAGAGACCTAAGTTACTTATCTCCTGGCACTTGTCAAACATGATTACCTATACACATAGATAGCAAAGTTAACTAAGAGATGTAATCAGGCTGGCTATGTCTAAATGTTGCTAAAGGTGCTAAATATCTAAAAGTGCTGAAGGTTGAAGTATAGGTGCCAGAGTGCTCCACCTTTAGCTGAGAAAGAAGATGTTATTTCTTCATAATGTTGTTATTCAAAGATTAAAACCTGTTTAAACCAAGGATTAATTTTTTGCACAGCTTTTGTATACTGGAAAATAAAATAACATTCCTCCAAGGACTTAAAGGCCTGCTTGGTGCCAGCATTACTGGGATGTGTACAGATTGTGAGCTTAAACACATACCTGAGATGGTATGATTCAAGCCTGTGGCATTTGCTTAATGCAGAGAGGTGAAGAGAAGAAACTCAACAGCTTTGCAGTGCATTCTCAAAGAACTGTGTTCAACTGCAAAAGCAGGCTCTCCTCAGCAATGATAGTACAGGTAGCAGGAAAGTCAGTAGTGACAGACAGGTATTTACCTAGTGTGCTTTGGAGATTTATAAGCATATTGTCTTTTGAAGCTCCTTATGCTCATGTTTTTTTGGCACAATTGGGGCTGTGACTTGTTCTGCATATGATTTCATAGTGACAAGCAGTGCCTACAAAGCAAAAAACATTGTGGCCCTAAAAGCAGAATTTTTCCGGCTGTACAGTACTAGTTTGTGAGTACTAAAGTTCTTTGATCAAACCACAAGATTTGATTTGTAATTGTCATGCATTTCTGTTTAAGATGCTCCATGGGCAGATTTTTATTTTATTTTATTTATTTTAGATTTTTGTCCACATTCTGTCAGAGCAGAGAATGAAGGCCATGGCATGAGGGAATTTCTAAAGCAGATAAGAGCAGGTGTTTCCTGTTTCTTCTGAATGGCAAATGAATTGCATACTGCATCCTGGAGGAAAGTGGAAGCAACCTGAAGATGAGACAGAAGCAGGACAAATGGATTAGATATGCAGGTGTAAGCCTATATATTTCTTTGAAACAATATTCAAAAGCAGGGTAGAGAAAATATTTAGAATGTATCGGAAAATGTTTTTGCAGTGTTGATGTTTGCATTTTCTCTATGGTTTACCCTATCTGGTAAATGTTTTGGGGTTTTTTCAGGTATCTGAAGAAATAACCTGAAGATGAACTTCTTCCTGGAAACACTACAATTCATTGTACTTCTTGTTTACTACTTACTGGAGTCACTGGTGTTCTTGGTTATTCCTAGACGGAAGAAGAATGTTAGTGGTGAAATCGTATTAATAACAGGAGCAGGAAGTGGCATTGGAAGACTCTTAGCGGTGAAGTTTGCCAGACTTGGAGCTACGGTGGTCCTCTGGGATATTAATCAAGAGGGACTCAACGGCACAGTTAGACTGGCCAGAGAAAATGGAGCAGGAAGAGTACACTCTTATGTCTGCGACTGTAGCAAAAGACAGGATATCTACAGAGTAGCTGACCAGGTAAAGTGTCTTATTTGTGGCTTTGAAATTATTCTAAACTGAATGCAAGCATGGGTGTAAGATTCATGAGTAAGTTTTTTAGTGGATTCAAAGCAAGAGATTAAAGTTAATTCATTCTGAATACTTGCACTTCCTACCTCTTTCAAGAATTCTGGTTTTTGGAGTTGACTTGTATATCTCTATTCCTTAAAAAATAAAAAGAGCTAGGTCTCTTTTTCAGTAGCTCATTTTGACTGGGTAGCTGCTCATTCATTCATTCATTCATTCATTCATTCAATTACCGAGCAGGCACTTAATCGTGAAGTGAGGAAAATCAATTTATTGAAGCTAAAGCAGTATTTCACGTTCTGGCAGTCTTTTACCAAAAGACCATACATTGTAAAAAGGATTAACTGCTTAGGAAATTTTCAAATAATTCCATTACTGTAAAGAGATTTTGGCAGACTTACTTTATCTAAATTAATAAATGTATCTTGATGTCTTAAATATTTCTTTCTTTCATTTCTGAAGAGCTTTGTAAACATAGCATGTAGTTAGATAATTTGGGCAGACTAGCAGTATTGCCAAAAGCTAAAATTGTTAAACAGTTTCAAGTCTAAGAACCTGTTCTCGTTCACTTAAAATTTGCTAAACTTAACTGTTGAACTAAGATTTTCACAGTGAGTCTTGCCTGGGGATGTTTTTTTTTAACAAAAAGTTTAGCTGCCTTCAGGAACATCTTTTGGTTGAAATAACGTTTTGGTGCTCTTTAAGAAGCTCTAGCCTTCTGTATTCTATCTGTCCAAAAACTACAGGCTTTCTGATACATGAAGCTTGTGCATGAATTGCAGCTTGTTAGAGGCTGGTGCTATCGGTTTTGTATTCCAGTAATGCTGATAAGCCTTGGTCCCCCTTGTAGCTGTTACACCAGCTGAGCTGGACATCTGCTGTCCTTGCAGAGAAGTTGCCTGTCTCTCCACAGGCCTGTAGCTGTACTTCCTGCTGAACTGGGAGAGCTAGAGGAAGAATGTTGTAGGAAGGATACTGGAATGAAGCAGATGAAAATTAACCTTTAGGTTTGAGGACTTGAATTGAGGGCTGTGGAGAAAAGCAGTGGCTGGGTCATGCTGGCAAAATTTGAAAAAGAGAACAGATCTGTGTGACCTGGGTTTAGGATGAGAGAGCTTGCAGGAACAATGACAGGAACAAAGAAGTTGCAGTAGGGTCCAGTGTGTGGTCCCTCACTTAAAATCTTCTGTCAGCAGTTCAGCAATTGTCAGATTCATCAGATCATGCTGATCTGCACAGAAGAAAGCACCTTACTACCATTATTTCAGAAGTGTCATGTCCTGCTGATGATGTAGAATCATCCAATCTTACCAGTTACAAAAAGACTTAATTGTTAGGTGGTGCTTGGTGCCACTGTTTAATTCATGCAGCGTAGTAGACTTTGGTTCTTAGTGTTCAGCATCAGCCTTTGGAAGATATGACAGCATGGTTCCAGGTCCTTTTTCCTTTTCTGGTGATTCAGCTTTATGCTGAGTTTTGCAAGACTATGCTGAACTAAATTTATGCTGGCAGAGCAGGATGTGTTTGAAAATTTTGCTCCCAATAAAACTGTCTTAAAGCCAAAATGAAATGTGTGTGGATCTTTAATATATGCTTCATCAGCCACCCAGAGACAGCATGGAAAAGTTGCTTTGGTAGGAAGAAAACCCAAAGGGTCTGCATGTATCAGGTCGTTGTTTCTTTCCTGTACCAACAGGATGAAGGACAGCCTTTTGGTTATTAATACCTATAGCTTAAAATTCATTTCCAATGTCTCTGTTCCAGAAGTACCCAATTCCTAAAGCTTAGTTTAAAAAATAGACAAGATTAGAGCAAGTTTAAGGAATACGAGGAAGTTAAGCTAGAATAAGGGATAGGTGATAAATTATTCTTTAATTCTTCACTGTATTACCCATTTCATTTTTCCCACATAGCTCAGATCAATGACTTGTATTTCAAATTCTATATTAAATATTTTCATTCTCCTTTGGAGAGCTGACACAATATCTTGCAATCAGCTGGTCTACAGTTGTTCTCTCAAATGAGTCTGTTGATGAAGGTTCTCAGTGTGGAGCTAAAATGAAAACTATACTTCCTCTTACTGAATTTAAGGTATAGGTTTATACCTATAGATTTAATACAGAATTTTTAATTACAGAATAATTAATTACAGAAATTTTTAGCCAACTTAATTTCTGGGGTAGGGCATACCAGATTCTAATCCAGAATTGCTCTTTAGTTTTAAGATGTGTTTACTGTAGAAAAATACTTGTTGTATTAGTTAAGCATTCTGCATTAAAGACTTACCTGAAACATTTGTCCTCGGAAACAGAGGTGCTGAAAGCAGAAGCTTGTGTGGAACTGTTAGGCTCCACAAATCTGAAGAAAATGTATTTGAGAGCTCACCTTTAAAAAGGCATCAGGTGAGACTGCAAGAACCTGAGGTGTTTGGATCCTTAACATGCATAAGTTCAACTTATTTAAATGTGTTATATTTCTCTTTGTTAAGTTTTCATATATAATCCTTGAAAAGACTGTTTTGTACTTACTGCACATTCTCTTGATGCCTTTTGTTTTAGGTTAAAAAAGAAGTTGGCGATGTCAGCATCCTAATCAACAATGCTGGTGTTGTAATTGGGAAGAGATTTCTTGATTCTCCAGATTCACTTGTAGAAAAAACCATGGAAGTGAACATAATGGCACACTTCTGGGTAATGCCTGTATTTTGCATATACATACTAAGACATCCTTTTAACATGTGTTCAATGTTAATTTTGCCCTTTGGAATTGAGAAAAACATGCAGGGATATAGAGCTCAGAAATGATACAAGAAATTATTTACTTTGCTCTGGAGTCTGTAAAATTAAAAAAAAAAAGTGTGGAAGAATGGATCCTTTGGGAATTTCTAGTGTAGGCAGGTGGAAGTACTTCACATTTAGAAATTCTCTTAAGAACTGAAGTCTACCATCTGCTAAATTCTGAGGCTAGTCATAAGTTGTAGTCTCATTATTAACTGATATGGAGCAGGCTTACCTTAATAGCTGCTGCCCCTAGTAACAGAGAAGTGTTCAATTCTACTTCAGTTCTTCTGTTCTGTTAGTGTTCTAGTTGTTCTGTGGCTGCGGTAACTTCAGTAAGAAACACCACATGTTCTAATAATCATCATAATAATAAGAGAGCTTTTGTCCAGAATGAGTAATCTGGTGTGCTTTTTCTTCCTTTCAGTGAAGGCAGGTCACCTATATGGTGTTTCTATCATAAAGAATTGTGAAGAGACTATTCAATCATGTTTCAGTTTATTTAGAAATAAATTTAATCCCAAAGATTTTCATTTCATGTTTTCCTTCTATTAAATTCATTAAATCTTTGCCATTACACAAAATTTGCAGTGAACAGTTAATTCTCATTTGAAAGAAATTTCATTACTGGATTAAGCTATATATTTAGCTTTCATCAAGTTACCATCTGTCTTTGGTAGTGCTGGTGGGGTGGGAACTCCCCATTAAAATAATTTTAATAAAATTCACAAAAAAAAGCTCCACATACTTACACACATCATTTCCATATAATGGAAGGGGGGAGGCTTATTAAACTCTAAAACCAACAAACACCTTCAAAAAAATGACATGTAGCTTACTTAGTAAAATGTCACATTGCAATTCTGATTTACTTTGCAGACTTACAAAGCCTTCCTCCCAGCAATGGTTGCCGCTAACCATGGACACTTGGTTAGCATAGCAAGCTGTGCAGGACTTTGTGGAACCAGTAAGATGTCAGGTAATGTATTAAAGTGTATTAAAGCCAATATTAATTAAGTAATTAGTTTGATTTTAAACTCTGCAATCAATATCCATGAGAGAAAAAACCCCTAACTTATTTTGAAATTCTGGATCTTTCTGTATAGTTAAAGCAAGTAGTCAGACTTTCAAAACAGCTGACTTTAAACAGACCATTTCTTTACAACGTGTTTTCCAGAAGCTCAGCAGTGCTGTGAAACAAGTTTTTCTGCCCAGGCAGAAGGATCTAAAAGCCATATAGAACTTTGGAAGCTGAGAACCTCAGTGTTGGGTTGTGTTTTTACTCAATGTTGTTAAAATTTACTTGCAGGTTTCTGATAGGAAAGAGGTCACTTTAGATTTAGAAGAAGCTCAGAAGACATTTCTGGACTATGTATACAAAGAGGGAGGAATATGAAATAAGGTGACATAGCAGTAAAAGAAATCTAGTTCCAAGAGAGTGATCATAAGTACAAACTGAATTTTAAGTTGAAACCACATTAGAGATTCTTGAAAACGTGAGTTTGAAGCATAGTGAGTGAGTACATGGATTTAAAGAAAAAAAATTGTATGAAAAATAATTTCATTTACCATTGTTCATTAGAGAGTGGAAAGGTGCTAGCAGGGATGTCATGAGAAACTCTGTCTGCCAGTCTAGAACAACAGTTGATTTAGGAGAGGAAAGAAAAGGAATTAATCAGATCAAAAGCAAATTTTAACCTAATCCTGAAAACCATTCCTATTCTGATGTGAAGTGGTTTAGTACTGGACGTAAAGTTTAATTTGTAAATTTAAATATTTAACTGCGATTAATGTTTTGTATTACAGACTACTGTGCAAGTAAATTTGCAGCAGTTGGTTTTGCAGAGTCAATTGATATGGAGATGAGAGCTCTGAGAAAGACTGGTGTTAAAACCACAATTGTGTGTCCTTTCGTCATAAACACGGGAATGTTTGATGGTCTTAAATCCAAGTGAGTAAATTCTTGTGAGGTTTTTATGAAAGTTGCGTTTTTAGTATGTTATAAATCCCTATTTCCTTTATGAAAATCATGTGCCAGGCTTTTTTTTTTGCTTGTAGTATTTTTGAAGCTTCAGATGGGTGTTAACAGTGCTATACAGTGACTGGGCAACTCAAAAGGCCTAAGTACTTTAGTATTCATTTAAGCTGAAATGTGAAACATAATTGCTGTCCTAGCCTCTGCAGAAGCCAAATGCTCCACTTGTCCTCTCTGGTTTCTAGGCATAGCTTTGCTCAGTATGCATGTATAATGACAAAGTTTAGAAGCCAAATGAAAGTCTGATGTGTCTTAATATGAGGTCTCTGGTTTTGTCTTATGAGAAGTCATACAGGGTGAAAATAACAATGTCCACTCATCTAACATAATGAAGATTCTGTTGTTCATAGGACTTGTGGCATTTATTTATTTTTTTAGTTGAATAACTGTAAAATTTAGACTTTCAAGAAAATGTGAATCCAAAGCAATTCGCATTATAGCAATAAATATTTTCTTTTTCAGGTGGCCACGTGTGCTTCCTATTCTGGATCCAGAGTATGTGGCTGAGAGAATAATCAGTGCTGTTCGTCAGAATCAAGAAATGTTGTTTATACCACGCATAGGTTATGTTTTATATTTTTTGAAAAGGTAAGTTATGTTTCTTTTTCCCTCTCTCTTTTCTGTCTGGGGATGCTTAAAGTACAAAAGAGGCTTCTGCTTGCTGGTTTGAATTTTCATTAAGTTATGCACATTTTTGAAGGGTTTTGTTTGTTTGTTTCTATGGGTTCAGTCTACCCTTGGGCCACAGAACAATGACAGAAATGTCTAAGTGTGCCTTGCTGACTCCACTGGGTGCAGTTTTACCGGGGGCTGTAGTGACAGTCTGCTTCTCCATAACTGCATGTCAGAGAATTATTGGTTGGAAAAGACCTCTAAGATCACTGAGTTCAACTGCAAACCCATCTGGTGCCTTGCTCTAGCATTTGGGCACTTTTGACTCTCTTGCAAGCCATGTTGGAATACTGATCTATCTGTAACTCAGGCTGCCAAACGAGTGTAAAGGATATTTTGAGAGGAACAGTGGGTCTATATTCTAAAGAGTATACTGCCTTTGCCAGTATTAGCCAGGTTAAACTAATTCTGTGATAAAACTGCACAACTCTTCTGATATTTGCTCCCTTTTATCTTCTTCCATGTCCCTACCTTACAGCTTCCTACCAGTGAAAGCAGCTGTTCTCCTTTTACAATGCTTTGGAAACCTTGATATCATGAATACCTTCAAAGGTCGACCAAAGAAGGAGTGAAAAAGCACAAAATTCAGAGACCAGCAGCTCTAAAGTGGATGTTGTTAAAGATGGCGGTGGGAAAAGTTCGCTTCACTAGCAGCTGTGAGCTTTAGGTGCTTTATTTCTCAATAGTAACAAGATTTTTAAGAGTTGCTTTTTAACTGTCTCTTAACCAACAGCTTTCATCTGAACTATTGTATTTAGTCCCGCGACTTTTTTTCTTTTCACCTCATTATGAAAATGCATTAATTGAATTTAGTTGCTTTGGTTTATAATGCCTTAAATGGGATCCTGCATCACAAACCAGTAATTGGCAGCTTTGGGGGGAAGAAAAGACTGAGAAACTACATGTATTTAGCAGGTAGCCAGAAAAGCCTGTAGTGGATCTGACTTCTTGCTGCCATTCAATGAACCATGAGGTTGGGCTGTACTGCTGGTGCCATTACCATTCCCTGGTAAGCTGAGGAATTCAAGAATTTCCTCAAACAACAGATTCTAACTCTTACAAATGAAAGTTTTGTGAGTTAAAAATATACACTTATTAATTTTTGGAGGTGTGATCTCTCAACTCACAGCTGACAATGGATGTTGGGGCAGGGACTGGGAAGGATATGGAAATTAAGCATTTGTGCTGCTAATCTACTTTGTGCCTAAGTCATTTGAAAAGTTAATACTATGGCTGCAACTTTGTAACAGAAGTCTTTATATCTTTCATGTGCAGTATTTTAAGAACCATTTTAAATTGTCATCTCCTAAGAAGAATAAACTTGTATTTATAAAGCATGAGCCTGCCAGTCTAGGTGGGCTATTCAGTGTCTTGACAAAAGACACAACAAACTACTAAAAGCAAGGGTGTTGTGTTGTGTTGTATAATAGGTGTTTCTCTCGGGATTATTTCAGAAAGGAATGGTGCTGACAGAACTGAATGTTATCATTACCACTATCCTTTGAGTAACAGCATAATGTTTTGCTTCTCTGAGTTGGGTGACAGGTTGCCTTATGTCTACAGAGACTTGGTTTACTTTCCCTTTACTCTTAGGACTGTCCATTTATTTTGAGCATATGTTGAGGAGGCGTTGCCCTTTTTGACAATGGATGCTTAGAAAGCTACCTTGACTTTTTGTAATCCAAAACAAGAAAAAGGAAGCTTATGTGTGCATCACTTTTGTACCTGCTAAGTCCACTTCACCTCACAGTTCTCTGCTAGTAATTGGTATAGCAATTGAAACAGTATGGAAAAAAGGGGGACTTTTTAAATCTCTTTCAATGATGGCCTAGAAACTACCTTCATTTCCCTTGTCTATACAAATAGTAAGGTTTGTTAGTGGAGAAGGGTTCACATAGAGCTACTTTACTACTGAGGAGCAAGAAACACCGAATAAAACAAGTGTGTTAAAAATCACCTTACCTTTATGATCGGTTGATGAGAGCTAGAATTCAGACTGATGAAGAAGAGATTTGTTTCAATCTCCTTTCAGATCTTCAGTTTTTCTTCCTTAAAATTTTTACTCAAGAAACAGAGATTAACCGAGTAAAAAAGAGATTGTCTCAATGTGCAGTCCATACACATACTGCAGTGTTTAGAAATTCTACCACTAATAACTGTGTGGTGTATCTGTGTCTTCAGCCTCCTCACCTTTTTATACTAACAGAACATACTTTTCCTGCCTGGCTATGAAGTACAAGATATGCAGAGTTCTGGAGCAAAGGGGAAAAGTGAGCTCAGTATATGAACACTATGAGTATCAAACTCCAGCTCTAGTGAGAGCAAGTAGCTTTTCATTTTTAGTATCTCTGTGAACACCTTCTGCTGAGGAAAATTAGAAGCAGTAAGTCTGGTGGGGGATTTGGGGATTTTCAGCAGGCTGATATCTGTCACAGCCCTAGAAGGATTTTACCTGATAATTTTAGCAGATACATACATCTCCAAGGAATTTTCTTACTTCACAGAATCAGTGGAAAGGACCTGTGCTCAATTAAATTTTGTATATCTCTAAGGTTAGAAACTCTACAACCTCTCTGGATAACCTGTTCTAGTGCTTGTTCACACTCTGTTTAGAAACAGATAAATGAAAATTATGCGTAAATCGAATGTACTTTATTTCATGTCCTTTCAGAGGATACCACTAAGAATCTGAGTTTGTGTTTCACACCTTTCTTTTAGGTACTTACACACATTGGGGCTCAGCCTTTTCTCAAGACTAAGCAGTCCAGACAACTCAACAACTTCTTGTGTGGCAGGTGCTCCACTGTCTTAATTATCTTTGCAGCTCTTCACTGGACTCACTGAGTATATGCAAAAACTAGCTATGAGTATATTCATATCTCTTAGAGACCAATTTCTGTACTAGACTGAGCATGCATAATACGTCATACAGGGCTTTAGCAGAAAATCTCTGCTTGCTAGCTGTCCTAGTAGGAGTACACAAATAATGGCTTTTATATAAATGTGCTGCTACCACATTGGATATTGTGGTCACTGGTAAATTACATCATGTACCTGGAGGATAACAGCCTATCCTGTGATGGTTTTTATATCCCCCATCTCCTATGATGCCATGACAGATGTGGAGTTGTATCCTGGAGGTCAAACAGCACGCATCTTTCCCCTGTGTTCAGAAGGTCGCATGGAGCAAGTGTTTGGATCTTCAACTGAGATATAAATGTCTTGAGATAAAAGGTGGCTTACTTCCACCATAACAATGATTTTCACTGATTACTTTCCTGATGCCAAAAAAGAGTCTTTCCTTCAGCTCTTGACAAGAAAACACATGGAAGGATCACTATGACACCCAAACAAGAAGATAAAACTTGGAAAGGAGCAGCATATATTTTGTGACAGCATAATGTCTGACTGCTGGAAGGTATACCAGGCAGCTCCCACAAAAGGATTGTTAGTTTCATGGCCATTGCCTGAAAATTTAAATAGTCTCTCTCCAAAACTGTCTGTCCCAGTTTTGATTGGGATGGCTGCATTGGCCTAATAATAATGGTTATGGTGATTCAAATGCAATCCATGGTATTTTATTGCCTGCTGTATTTATTTTCCATGTGAGATCATATTCCTGTGGTAGCAGAAGTCTTGCTGTCTCCTAATGCTTCAAAACATGGAGAACATAGTGCCAAGAAACATTAACTTGATTAAATCCTCTGAAGAAGATTGAGAAGGAAAACAAACAAAAAAAACCAGCAGCTGAGATACAAGCTCCATTATTATTTTATGAATTTGGAATTCATACCCAGGAGCTATGTGTACCTGCTTGGAATCTGGTGTTCATGGTGCTCTGGTTTCATTTTAGGAAGGAGCCAAGCAGGTACCTCTTCTCTGGTAACTTTCCTAGGGGCAGTTGATTGTCCAAAGATGCTTGTGTGGACTGCATGCTTTGCTAAGCAGCTGTTCAAAGCCACAGGCTTTGTAAAATAAGCATTTTAACAAAATAACTTAGCTTCTCACACTGATGTTTTCTTTGCTGTGACAATCAAGAGAAATGGGTTTGGATCCACAGTTATCAGATATTCTAGGAAAATGCAGGATTACTGTCTCTCAGGTGACACTTAAAAATATGTTATCAATGCCCAGGTAGGTGGAGTAGCACTACAAGCAGAGACTTTTGTCCACTCACTGTATGACATGATTTCTCTCCAGTCTTAGGTGTCTCCAGCTTGATATTTTCACTGCCTTTCAAAGCCACCAAGCTCACAGCCTGAAGATCTGTGAGAACAAAGAGAGCCTGTGGCCTATGGCTGAGGAAAACAGGTCTATCTAGGGAAAAAAAGTGGGGAAAAAAAATCACACCTTCTTTCTTTGCCCTTGGCAATATCACACTAGGAGGAACACCCTCGGGATTGTGACAGACATGTTCAAGACAAAGGAGTGACAAAGGCAGAAGTCCTATGCCACGGTGGTCTGCGTTGTTGCATCTGCTGGATAGCTACTGCTTGATTAAAACAAACCTTGGTTCTTGGTACAGCTATGTTGAGAATTTTCACCCCTTATCCAAGGTCAGGCATCGGAAACGTTGTTCTGTAGGACTTGGAGTAGTTTTCCACAATCCCTGCCCAGGAAGGAAGAACCCTAAGATATATTGTTACACTTCTTCCTCACCATGTCTTAGGGTCCAGAGGCAGCAACCCCGGCTTTGGCACAGAAAGAAGAATCAACAGGGCCAGAACACGAGCAGCAACAGGAACACTGTCAGCACATGCAGCCAACAACAATTAAAGAGGTTCTTGCTGAACAAATTTGGCCTGTTGGCAGCATAAACTTCATGTCTAGAAGGTGCCACGGTCTAGGCTATGTAACCTGGGTGATGGTGCGGTCCCCCTGGGCACGTATCTGCTTCATCTCTATTAACTGTATTGCTGTAAAGGCAGCTTGCTCAGAGATTAATGCTAGGTGATAAATGATAGCTGAGGAATCTGTTGAGCACACAATCTTTAGTGATTGTTCCCCAGAAATGGGAATTTTTGTTGGAAAGTTAACATGGAAGATCATCTTGATATTAATTCTAGAAAACACACTTTGCATTATTTATTGTCTGCATATTTCTGTCATGATAATGATGATTAATCCTGAAGCACACTCACACAATGCACCATGCACAGCTAATAGAGTTACAAAACTGATTTGAATCATGCTACAGTTATTGCAGAATGTCCTACTTGTGTTTTGTAGAGCTTATAACAAATTAAGAGAAAGCTGTCAATTTCAAGTAATCACATCTGTCAAGGGTGTTGTATCCAGAAGAAGCAAATATCACTAGAATAGCCCGGGGAGGTGCTTGTTTGAAGTGTTTCCTTCAGCAAGTATGTAATTTCTACCCTCTGGTATTTAGTCAGTCTCTAACAGAGGATGGGAGTAATTGACAATGTGCCTAGCTGAAATTTCTGTGCTAACATTTCCTAAAAGAAGGAATACCACATTAATTCCACCAAAAAGAAAATAAAAATACTTGAAGCAGCTAGAGCCTGCTGTAGCAATTATCTCCACCGTCAGCAAGAGGCAGAAATCTGTTTCCAACTTTGCTTCTGAGCCAAGGGCTTGGAAGACAGCTATGAAAGTAATTTATTCAACCTTTATTTTTTCCACATTGACAATGAAATGTCTGACTGCCCTCTTTCATGCTTTTAGATCCAGAAAATTTTATCTGCAATGACATTTATAACAAAATTGTAGGGATTATGCATTGGTCCTTAGCATTCAAATAATTGAAAATACAAAGGTGGTTTTTTTTTTTTTTTTTTTTTGTTTTTTTTGCTTTTGTGTATGATTGTAACTCTGCCTGTCTAAATGGGTCAGGTTTTCAGCACCCATTCAAAGGAGCTGACAGAGCACTGAAACAATCACTTCACATTCAAGAAACAATGTCCTGACATCTGCATTTTCCTAGATTTGGAATGAGGCAGCTGTGTGTGTTGGAAGAGAACTACAGTATCCCAAGTGGAAAACCCCCTCAGAACAGAAGACAGGAGGAGTGATACACCTACCCCCCCCACAGCCCCCTGAAGTTACCAGGCCAGCCCAGATCTGCGAGGCCTTGGGGGAAAGTCTATCAGGAGGTGGGCAAAGATTCCAAAAGAGGCTCCAACCCCCGATGTGGTCCAAGATGTTTATTCCATAGGAGAAAGGGGGAAAGAGAGCAAACCAGGAAGGGACAGAGCCTTATCTAGGCTCAGTACAGGAAGGGCTACTTGGCTCCCAGCCAACTGATTCAGGAAAGGAAGGAAGGGTCAAACTAACAGGTCGTATCTACAGGGGTCTCTGGGGAGGGAGAAACCATTCCCCAGAGCAGTACAACAGAGGAGGGATAAAAAAAGTGAGGAACTTTAATTCACCTGTTCAAATGACAATCCACTAAATATGTGGAGAGTACAAGAAAAGAGGGAAGGGTGATACTGGTCATGTTACTGATGAGTAATTAGTCAGTATATGATCTTCTTGTGGGATGTATCAGAAGACTTCCTTTTGGTCCACAGGATTCTTGAAGGCTGGATCAGTTTCTACTGTTCTAGAGAATTTCCTGACCTAAAATAGGGGTAGGTTTGCATTGTGTCTCACAAACAAGGTATTTTGTAAAAAGGATAAGCACTTCAGAACTTCAGAAGAGTGGAATACAGGATAGATATAAACATATATATATATATATATATATATATATTCACACTTCAATTACACAGATATGAAGTATAATGTTTAGATTTTGTTTTGATTCTGCATGCACAGAGGTATAAAGAGACACACAGGAAAATTTCCAAGCCTATCCCATTTTAAGTCTTTTCAACTAGTTTTTGTAATTTAGTACACTGTAGCAGGTTTGAGATTTACATCTAAAGACAAGTAGTGACTTGTCTGTCAGATTAAATAATCTGTTATCCCAAGCATTTTATGGGGTAGCACCTCTGACTGCTAGGAACCTAGACTAAGGAGACAGTGGCATGTTTACAGAATTTATTTTTATTCAGACAACCATAAGCCTAGCCATTTTAACATTATTTTTCAGAACATGGCATAGAAACAATGGATTTTTCACATCCACAGGAAGAGCTGTTGCATTATTTCCAGTGTGAAGGTCTGTCCTGTATTATTCTCTTCTCTACACACACTTTTTTGTTTTGTTGTATTACAGCAGAAAAAACCACAAAGACATACCTGGAGTATCTACCCATGCTCTCCACTCGAGTTATAGATTGATTTGTTTGGGTTTTTTGGTTTTGTTTTTGTTTTCTTTTTAATAGTGTTGTCTTAAAATCCAGAAAGTAGCAGTAGAAGTCCAAGGAGATCAAGAGAACAAGCTAAGGGATAAGTTCAAGGTTCACACCAATTTGAGGGTTTTGAAGGAGACAGAATAGAGCAATAAATTATGCCTTTACAACCAAATACAAATTCTCAAAACTATGTTGAAGCATGTGATCTTGCCACTTTGAAATCCAGGAAATCACCCCAAGGAAATCTACAATGTCCATTCTTATATTCCTGCATGTAAACCATTAGAGCTTTTGTGGTAGCTAATGAAGTTCAGGATTCATTAGAGCTTCACCCCTGTGTATTCCATTAAACCTGTTTTGGGAGATATTCTGCCACAGAACTGGTCTCCAGATTTTATACACCTACTAATGTTTTTTAGGATATTTTCACATCAATAGACACATTAATCTTTTAAAATGTAAACCAAATATAATCTGAATAAAGAATGACTTGAATTGAGGAAGGGACTTAGAAAATGTGGTAACTAAAATAGTCTTTTCCAGAGACTGAGGTCAAGGAGTGCTAAAAGCTTGTGGTTTTTTTCCTAAATGGGGAAGTAACTATCCTTTTTCTTTCCCCACTGTAAGCAGGCAAGAATTTTTTACTTTTTTTGGGATGCATTGATAATATCTGCTAATTAGGGACAGAATGGCCCTGCATCTTTCATAAAGCAAATAGTCAGGGCACTGCGTCAGTGACTTAGTAGCACTTCAAGATTTCTGGAAATTCCTTGGCTTTCATCCTATTGCCACTCCCTAGCTGGACTGTAATGAGGCTTGGATGGAAAATTTTAAGAACCTTTGTATTTTGCCTGCACAGAGAAAGGACTGCTATAAATTGACTACTGTTACCTTGGATATTTTTAGAGAATAGCAAAATTGATTGATTGTATCTGGATTATAGTCTCTTAAAGTAATTGTCTCTTAACAAAAGTAATTGTCTTAGAGGAAAAAGATAAATATCTATAAACTTGCACACACATATGTTGTGCTTAACTTTAGATTACTGTTAGCATAATGGTAAATAGCTTCAGTGGTATGGAGACTTCCAACACTAAAGTGGCTGATGGCTTGTAAAGAAATTGAGGTAGAAAGACAAAACAAAGGCAAATTACAGTCAGTACAATGCTGATAATAATTATTTGTATTTAAGATTTGTGTATGCTGTCATGCAACTAAGCACACCCAACTTAGCAGTGGCTTTCCACTGCGGCTGGAATGGTATTAGAGTAGGCAGCACTTGGAGTGTGTGCAGCCTTGCATTTACTTTTCTGCGTATATATGAATATTTGCACTCTGCGTGAGGTGATGTTTTGGATCACTAGTTCTGTGTGTAAGAACCTCAAATAGCACCAAGTTCAATGTTCGCTATTCTAGACAATGGAATATTTTTTAATATTACTAATGTGGAATACTCATAGGAAAATACATGAAGGAATGCCTGAGTAAATCCCCTCTCTGATTTTCAAACATGCTTATCATAAGACTAGTTTAAAGACTTATTGAGAGATTATATGAGCAAACCTGGCTTATATTGGGATTCTGCCACATCCTTGGATCTTCCCCACAAAAATGTTAATAATATCAGACTTTTTCCAAGAATAAGAATTGATAGAAATAGACTTGTTTACCTTGGTTCTGCCAGTTGATGAACCCTCTGACTTTGCCACAATGATACATAGATATGTAACTTCTAATAATCCTTTTTGGCTCTGTTTTCTCCACCCTACATGACAGGGAATTTAACAATCATTGTGCAGCTGTTGGTTTGAAAGAGGGTTTTGGCTCAGAAGATGCTAACAAAGATGATGATATGGAATATCTGTTGGGAATGTGACCTAGAAAACCAGCAAAACAGGAGCTATGACACTGCTATTCTCTACACGCTGGTTCTTCCTTAGGGCCACAAGAGAGGCTTGGGGATGATCTCACAATGTCTGCTCATCAGCAGGGGCAGTTGGTGCTACTGTTGCTGAGAACAGGCTGCTGCCATATACACTACTACTATACACTGTACATGACTACTGCCTGTGCAGGCTGGGGCAGAGTGGCTGGAAAGCAGCCTGGTGGAAAGCGACCTGGAGGTCCTGGGCAACAGCATCTGACCATGAGCCAGCATGTGCCCAGGTGGCCAAGAAGGCCAGTGGCATCCTGGCCTGTGTCAGCAATAGTGTGGCCAGCAAGACCAGGGCAGGAATTGCCCCCCTGTACCCAGCACTGGTGAGGCCATGCCTTGAGCCCCATGTTCAGTTCTCGGCTCCTCAGATCAGGAGGGACATTTTGGTTCTGCAGCATTTCGAGAGAAAGGCAACAAAGCTGTTGAAGGGTCTGGAGCACAAGTCTGATGAGGAGTGGCTGAGGGAGCTGAGGTTGTTTAGCCTGGAGCAAAGGAGGCTCTGCTGGGGCCTTATCACTCTCTGCAGTTACCTGAAAGGAGCAAGGGAGGGACTTGGCCTCTTCTCCCAGGTAACCAATGTCAGGATGAGAGCACACAGCCTTAAGCTGCGCCAGTGCTGGGGATAGGGGGGTTCAGGCTGAACATCAGAAGGAACTTTTTCTTAGAAAGGGTTGTTAAGTGTTGAATGGCCAGGGAGGGGTAGAGTCATCATCCCTGGCAGTGTTTAAAGAAAGATTGGATGTGACAGTGCCATGGACTAGTTGACATGATGGGGTTTGGTCATAGGTTAACCAAGACCTCAGAGGTCTTTTCCAAGCTAAAAGATTCTGTGATTCTTTGACTATTAACATGAAGAAGATGCCAACATTGAATAAAATAGTCAAAAAGGCACATTAATCACAGAAGTTAAAAATTATTGTAATAAACTAACATTGGTTTGTATCTCTAAAACAGTCTCTGTTTCTAAAAGACATTTAGACTTGCCACATAGTGACAATCAGTTTCCCATGTTTTTCTACCTAGCAGCTGGTTGGGCATGTAGGGATGTAAAGCCCGGCAGTTTTCCATGTGGTTGTTAGTTTTCCTTCTGTCTTTCTCCACCACCACCAATCCAGAAAATGGTGATTTGAAATACCAAGATTTCAGAAGGATTTTCTAGACCTCATATATTTTTCTGGAACGACCTCCCTGGTTGGAATATTCCCTTACTTTTCAGGTCACAGATAGAAAAACAGTGAGGCATCCCTTAGGAGCTTTTCTCCAGTTACATTGTACATGAGCCATTCATCAACCAGCTGTCTCAAGAAGACAGATTTTGAGCAATGCCCGTGGAAAGCCCTGTCATGAATAAGCAGTTGCACAAGGAAGTTTTTTAGCAAGCAAGATTTCAATAGGCATTTTTTTTTCACAGATAGTATCTGTGCAACCTCTATCAGCAGCAAATCAAGATGTGCACGCACAAAAATTCTCCCAGCTGCAGAGATTATTCTCTTACCAGTCTGCCTTGACAGTTCACTATTGCTCAAGGAACTGCAGCCAAGCCAGCACTTTCAGCACTTCAGCAGGTGATTCACCAGCAGCTGAGTCATCCCTGTCCAAAGCTAGCACATGCAAAACGCAGGGAGGGGTGGGCGGCTAGGGAAGGGAAGCAAAACGAACCTTTCTCCACTAATTCATGCCATCTGGGAATGACAGCCCATAGGCCTGCAGCTTTGTTTGCCAAACATTGTTTACAATTTTTATTATGAAGTCCATAGGGATGGAGACTTAATTTTATTTAACAGTTCATCATCATTACACAAACTGTTGTTCTGAGTTTAGCTTCAGAAAACAGGAAGCAATACTCATGATTAGTTAGTCATACTTCTATTTTTTTTGCAGGCTTTTGTTGTTAAACAATTAGATGGGAAAAGTGGAATTGAAGTCACTGACATGCAACTAGAGTCAGTGTTAGAGGTCTCTCTGGTGAGCCACAGAGGATGTGAGCTGTTGCAGTCTTGACTCATCACTTTGGTTGGTGGTAACCCAGGCTTACATGGGAGGTCACTTGGCTTAAATGTCCATAACTGAACAGAAAGGCAGCAATCACAAATGGCTATCCATAAGCAGATGCTGCTTTGTTCCCGAGGCTCACACGTTCCAGTGTTTGCACCATCACTTTGTTTAAGTGTGAATTTATGTAAGACCAGTCACTGCCCACAAAGAAGCTCTTCCCTTTAAGTTGCTTTGTTAGCAAATGTGAACAGTCCAGTGAAGGACCCAGCAAGTGTAAAAACTGGTGGAAGGTTGAAGATGAACTGTTCTTAGGCAATGGGACAAGGCAAAAGGAGCAGGGTCTCTTCAGCTGACAATGGTTAGCTGTTAGCTCAGCCCTTCAATTTCTCACCTTATAATGTTTTGTCTACTAATAATGGGCATCACTTAAAAAAACCCGAACTAGTAATAATTTCTTGCTTTCAGTGTTCTGCAATGAACAATTAAAACACCAAACTTTGCAACATAAAAGGTCCACAGTTGATTATTCCTTAACACATCGTGCAGAAAAAACCAAATTCGGATTGTGTAATGCTTTAGAACATTTGGCTACACTCAAGTCTCAATAATCACTTGATCTGTAGTTTCCACAGAACAGGAGCATTTACTGCACTTTCACTTTGACCATGCAGCCTGGGTTGAAAACAATTTCTGCCATCAAGGGTAGAGGTGAATAAAGTGAACACTCTTTTCTTCTCAAAGGCAAACTTTGGGTTTACCTCAGGACAAGCAAACTAAGGCTCCAGCTTCCCAAGAAAAGCTATTTCTCTAAGGCAACATGAGTAAAGGCAAAATATTCCTGTATCTTTTTTTGCACCAACTTCTCCAGATGGGAGAAAACTTGAACTTACCATGCAGTGCAACTTCTTAAGGAATTTGAATGAAGGTATAAGAACATGAGGAGTGTGATTTATTTTTTTCAGCCCAGCTGGTAGAATATGGTCTTTGTGAAGAATTTAGATACAAACAGTTAAAGGACAGAATTTAAGATGTATCAAGTGGTTGGGCATTTCTACACCATGAGTATAGCCTGAGACATACCTAGAGGGCCAGACCCTCTACCTGAGGAAGAAAGGTACCAGTAATACAATCTGCATAAACACCACATTTAAGGAAAGTATAGGAGGAAAAAAATTTTTATATGACTCCAATTTGTAATACAGGAACTCTTTATTATGTCCTGCTGTTTCTGGGTAGGTATCATTCTCCCAGTGTCAAACAAAGTTTACTAGACTGCCAGAATGACAGTTTCATACCTTATTACAAAGGCAGGTCCTTATCATGGCTTTTCTCAGAGGAAGGCATCCAAAAGCCCTGTGTTTCACCAACCATGATACCACTTTATTACTTCTACACTTATTACATTATCCAGCATATGCTGACTAGTTTTGTTAGGTAGGGTCTCTCGTGATATTACATGAAATAATCTGGCAAACCAATATTAGATGTCACTACTTCAGCTATTGGAATAGGGGGTTGAGGTGGGAAAGGCTATAACCTTCATTTAGTTTCTTTGAAGAAGTCATTTTAAGTTCATTTGGATAAATACTGTGGGAGTCAACACACAGAGCTATCTGTGAGCTATCTGACAGGCTACCTGTTAGGCAAAATCCAAAGCACATGATCCTTAATCCAAGATCCACTGTGAAGAAAAGCATATCCCAAATACCACACATATCTTCCAGTAAAGATACAGGGAGGCAACTTCCGATAGAAGAAAACTTTCTTTTTCCTGCAATCATCTCTCTTTGGAGAAATCACAATTCTAAAACATGGCCAACTTCTGTAGTACTTGGGGATACAGAAAGGTAACTTGTCCAGATGTTGAAATCTGTATTGAATATGGACTTTTGAAAGAACTCTGCATATGCCAACACATTCACTACCCACAAAAGGGTTTATGCATGTGAATGTAGCACAGTGAACGGTTCCCTTTGTTAGAAACCCCAGAAATCATTATGAGACTGGAAGCAGAGTCCTAGGATGCCTTCTGGTACTCTGACAATTTCCTGCTTCATCCTCTCTCTAGTGTTTGTCACTGATGGCATTAAAAGCAGCAAACAGGCTACCAAACAGCTCAGCTTTCTTTGGTTTTCATGTAAAGTGATTTTTTTTTTGGGATGGGTTGTGTAGCAATGTGTTGTGTCCCTTCCTTAAGGACCCAGAGGAGGAGCATCTCTGCAGATAACACTGCTATGCTCCCAGCAGAGCTGCCCTCTTCCAGCAGGAAACCTCCCAACACCACCAACGCCTTCCCCTCACAAACACAGCCTGAACCAGAGAGCTTTGTAAGCACCAAATCATACTGCATTAATAAAAATCTCTCAGCAAAATATCTGATTTGGCTCCATCTAGTTTGATGAAAAGAGGTTTATTAAATCAATTTCCTTACCTAGAGATTTGCTAAATATGTTCCTGAAATGCCACATGTTGAATGTCCTTCTAAAGGCTTGTGCAAAAACATCTGTGAACCTCCTGTGTCAGGCACATCTCATCAATAGTATTAATCCCTTAATGAACAGCAAATGTTTTTTGTCTTGGGTTGGTGCAGAATCTAGCAATGTGAAAGCTGAACTAGAAATAAATCACGAGGAAAAACTTGCCCAAAGAATAATTTTCTATAAGTAAACAGCAATTCTAGACCCAAGAAAGGATGTGAACAAAACCAAATTAATCAATTAATATTTTAAGTTAGCAAATTGCTCAGATTTTAGAAACAGTATTTTTCAAAGGCCAATTGGTAGCAATAATCAGCAACAAATGACCTCACCAGTACAATCAAAAATGACCAGCCTGCATTTCCAGACCTGTACAACTGGGCTGATCTGTACCCATTTGGGTCAGAGAATGAGATTTCCCTGACTCAAGGAGCAGCTGCCTGTTTGCTGAAATCCAGCTTTATAGCAACTTTTCTGGCAGGCTGATTTCCTGCAGCTGCCAAACTGGAGGAGAAAGAGATACTGATGCTTTCTACCAACTCCTGGCTGGAAATTTTCCTACACAACAGAAAACCAAAGCATTTTGTGAACTCTTCCTGTCTCACAGCAATGCTAAAGAACTGAAGTGCTACTTATTATAATTGATTCTCAGGGGTTTGAACATTAAAATTTAAAGGACAGAAACCTGAAAACTACTTTTGATGCCAATGTAAGTAAAGACCTCTCAGTGAGCTTTTTCAGTGGATTTCTGTTCCTCTTACACATATGCTTGCAACACTCATTCACAGTGTGAACACATCTAGGACAAAATAGACACGAGTACACTGTAAAGACTATTCAGACTGCCTAGTTGAAGGTGCTTGGAGACCATTGTTCCTTCTAGATTCTATCTGCTTCTAGCTGCTTTGCCACCTCATAAAGCACAGCAGAGAGAAAACAGCCCAGGACATTCCTGGAGTGTGGAAGAAAACTTCCTAACACAGCTGATAAGGGAGCAAACTAGGGAAGACACCCTAGTTGTTTGTGAACAGAAAAGGACAGTTGGAAACCATCTGGGGCATGTAATCATGAAATGAGTTTTTGATTCTCAGAGAAGGGAGCAGATGGAGGGGTAGAAGGGAGATGTGTCCAGCAGAACTGGCACACTGGACATGCATTGGACAGGTTTTGGGTTATTTAGGAGCCTGGTTGATAGGACTGCTTTGGAAGTAGTCCTGAAGGGCAAACAAGTCCAGGAAGGCTAGACATTCTACAAGAAGGGTCCAGACCACAAGTTTTATGAGAAGCAGCTAATGGAACTGGGCTTGTTTAGCCTTGAGAAAAGGTGCTTCAGTGGGGGACCTCATTGCTCTCTGCAACAACCTGAAAGCAGCTTGTAATGAGGGGAGAGTCAGTCTCTTCCCCCAAGTAACAGACAGCAGGACAAGAGGAAAAGGCCTCATATTTTGCCATGGGAGCTTTAGATTGGAGACTTTGAAAATTTTTTTCACCAAAAGGGTTGTCAACCATTGGAAGGGGCTGCCCAGAGGAGTGGCAGAGTCATCTTTCCTGGAGTGTTGGAGAGATGTGTAGATGTGGTGCTCAGGGACAGGGTTTGATGGCAGACTGTGTAATGCCAGGGTAGCAGCTGGACCCAATCTTAGAGCTTTGAGTTTTAAGAATCACAGCTCCTGAGTGCCCAGAGCTTTGAATAGCTAAGCCCTTTTTCAAGCACAGAAAGCCTCTTCTGACTTGGAGAGCAGCTGTGACTTCAGCATTTGTTTCCTGCATTTTGCTGCTTACTCAGACACCCTACATTGTCCCTTCCAGCCCAGGGATACCAAGGGTGGGTCCAGCTCCACAGAGAGGTACTCAGAAGTCCAGCTGGGCTGAAGAACAACGGTTATCCCCTTTCCCCCAGCTATTGGGCAGCTGGATACATGCCTCAGGGTAGAGGTCTGTTAGCACTAATGCTGAGGATCACACAGAGGCACCTGCTGGAGGAAGGAAGAAAGGACATGGAACAGTAGTTGCTGAAGGGAGTGACTGTAAAGATGGCCATTCAAACAAGGCCTTGCAGAAAAATTAATTTCCTTCTGATCACCTACACCCTAGCAGACTTCACAGCCAATCCTCAAGGCTGATATTTTTTTCCATAAATCCCAGCAGTGTTGAAGTAGAAACAAGCAGTCTGTCAGCACCAAAGTGCAAAGTAGTACATGAAGGACCAGAGACTTCTGAGATTAAAGTTTCTGTCACCCATAGGCTTTTGATGTCTAAACAACACAACAGCCAACACATATAGAACCCTTAAGACCTGTGTATTTTCAATCTGAGAGTCAAAGGGGTTTTTCCAACATCCTGAACTGTCACCTTTAACTTAAGAACCGCTTTAATTTACCTGTCACGTAGATAAATACTGAAATACAGCATTTCTTAGACTATCAGTAACATCCATTCAAATCCATTCAGCATTAGGAAAAATACAGCCAGAAAGTACTCAAAAATGATATTGCAGGATGTGGTAAATTCATACTGTACCCCCACTACCTAAGGATTTGTCCTGCTGGCTTCATTCCATCCTTTTCTAACTTATAGATTGAAGCAAGCACTGTATGACTGACATATTCCAACTCAGCAACTGAATTCAATTCCACTATTTAATAAAAATAGGAGAAAATGCCACCCTACTTGTAACATGCAACCACATTCACTGACCACTTCAACAGCTGCATGCAACCATGCAGACAAGGACAGCTCAGATGGATTCACATGTTTCAGGGAAACAAAAATTAGATCCATGAGTGACACACTAATAAAATATTACCAGCAGGCTATTTCCATAAAAACATTGCAAAAATCTTTTTTTTGCCAAAACAATTGCAATATTTTATCATCAATTAAAAATTTTTAGATTCTTCAAAGTCAGGTGTGAGCTGATGGCCCCTATTTCTTAGTTTACATTTATCTTAGAGCTGTGAATTGCTTTTAGAATTGAGGTATTGACTGAATATAGCATATACCTGAATAAGCATAATCTTTTTTGTCATTACACATCACCTTGTTACAATTGTCTTCCATTTGACAGATACTAGCTCAATTTTATCCTATGCAGAATTCTGTTGTGTTCTGCCAGTCACTTGATATCAGGAAGTGTTTGTAGTGCATAGCACTTTACTGAAATAAAATGGGTAAAGATAGCTCAAGGGACTTTTAAGAGCAAGTAATGACTGAGGATTTTCAGAGCCATTCTTCCAAAAAGGGATTTTGAGATAGGAGGCATTAAAGTAGAAACCTAAAGGATAGAAAAAAAATTCTTATTCACAACCTAGTAGCTTGAATTACTATATATGGTACCATATATGTCATAAAACAATTAAGTTAACTGATCCACTGCATTTAGTTAATATAAATGCAGTACTTCCCTTTTCTTCTTCATATCAAACAGGTTGCAATAAAAATTAAAATATTTTGAAGTAGTCTGCTTGTTTTATTTTTTATTACTTTAATACTTACAGAACTATTTCTTCCACTTGCCTCGGATTCTTCCAAGAAAACAAAAGCCTGCAATGGTGTACTGTTTTTCCACACAATAGTTCTTTCATGGCTATTTGGGAAGACCAACTTTAAAGAGGTAGATATTTTTAACACAAGTTAAGGGTTGTCTCCAAATGCATTAGAGCAGCATAACATTTTGTACTCTAAATTCATCTTATCTGTTCTCCAAGTTTTACCTAAAGCTCATCTATGCACATGGTCTTGATAACTTGTGTGCAAAAAAAAAAAGTTTCATTACAAGACCATGAAGGAGACTCAGAGCAGCAGCAGATTCAACTCACTGCCTTTCAAAAGTTTCAGCTAAATCCAAAGAAATTTTCAGGACTCTAGAGGTAGACAACTTGGACTCAAATTATCCTTGTGGTTCCTTTCCAAATCAGCATACTCTGCAATTTTGTGAGCTTCCTTTGAACATCTTCAAGAGCATAGACCCACCCAATTGTGGCAGCAGAAAACTCTGAGCCAGACAAGGCCTTGCACTGTAGGGTAACCGAAAAAATGACATGGCCCAAATGTACAGATGGGAATCAGGATATTCACCCAGACCTGGGAAAAAGCTTACAGCTGCTGTTCAGTGCCTAGTTGTGATCAAATAACCACAGTGAAAAAATCTATCAAGGAATATATTCCAAAGCTTCTCAGGCTGTACAGAAATCTCGTATTTCCCAGCAATGTTTAGACTCCTCTCCTCCTTTTCTGTTTATAGTGTAGAGACAGGGCCAATCTTTCCTTTCTATTGGATGAATTCTGCTACCTCTGTGGGAAGAGACCAAAAAAGCCTGGAAGAGTCAGTAGTGGGTGGAGTGCTTCTGTTTTCAGTCTGTTGTACAACAGCACCATCCAGCTGTCAAACAAAAAAATTATCAAGCATTAATGCTGCTATCCAGATTTGGTCCTTGTATCACAAGCAAAATGAGTAATTAAAAGTATTTTAAAAACCCCCAAAACCAAAACCCACAGGTCCCTTCCCTCTGTCTTATTATACTGATCCACTGTGTTATGCTTTCTGGGCTATGTACAAGGGTGTGCTTTAGGGAAATTAAGAATGCAGCCCAGATTTTTTTTTTGTCCAGTAAGAGTGGCAGACTGCAACTTACCTCTGTTTCAGTGAAATGTGGCATGCAAGATCTCAGGTATGAGGAAAAGACCATTATCTTTGGCTCACAACCAAAGGTGGTTAATCACACTACAGAAGTTAATGGAAAAATCTCAACTCATAAGAGCCTATGTTTAAGCTATCACACTTTACCACTTCAGCTTCAGTAGTGAAAGCAAGAAAAGCAACCTCAAGTGGGGGATAAAAATAATAAAAACTCATACTCAAGTAACCGATCACTCTTGAGAGACATTACAACATGAGGAAGAAAACTCCTTGCTCCCTCAAGATTTTACATAAATTTGTGTTATTTAACAGTAAGGAATGTACAATGAAAATAAATGGCATGGCATTCCCTACAACAGATGACTGATTACCTGAACTAAATCTACAAGGCCACTACTTAAATTGCCCTCAGTTCTACACTAAACTCATTTTTGTAACACCCACAGGGAGCTTACCATGTACATCCACTGATGATGAGAAGTCTAATGTTAGACTACTGTTCCTGCATTACACGTGCCTTAGCAAATCCTGTGATCACACATTCTTGCATTGACATCTGAAAGCAGTAATGCATCTCCTCCTGATTTTTTGAAGGCCAGTACTTAGTTCTTTACACTTTACAAAGCAGCAAAGGGTACCTATCAATGCCAGTCATCCTTTAAAAGAAAACATTACTGGAATCTCCCCAAGTAAATACTGTCAGAGAAAAAAAAAAAAAAAAAAACCAAACCAAAAACAAACAAACAAACAAACAAAAAAAAACCACAAAAAAAACTTAAGTGCAACAGTTAACCTAAGAGAAAGAACATTTCTACACACAAAGAAAACCTTAAAGGAAATCCTAGGATAAATGAGATAACTTTAAGGAACTTCAGCATACCCACTTCAAGAACAAGATGATGTTTTTCTTGCACATAAAATGCACTGTAGATTTTAACGTGAGCCCAGAATTTAAGATCACAGCAACAGAAAAACAGCAAGCACTAGAATAGTAGCTAAAGCCATAGGAGCAAAGAACATGTCCAAAGATACAGCAGAGGTGGCAAATGACAAACCTGTGCCAAGTAGGAGAGAAGGTGCCCTTAGACACCAAGGGAGGCAAAAAGCCAGAAAGGCAGCGAAGGCAGAAGAGTCTGAAGAGACACAGCCCTAAGGAAGAGGACAACAGCTCCCCAAAATCTGCAGCTGAATAAGAAGATCAAAGAGAGGCATGGTTAATAAGGAAGCATTATGGCTAAGTTTAATGAAAGCAAGAAGTTCTCTCACTATGAAAGAGAACAGAGAACACACAACTTTCAAAAGGAGCTGTGTTAGAAATGACTACATCATTAGATCAGAGGCAGAACAAAGGTACTAGAAAAACACTGCAATAAGAGACCAAAATATTAAAATCAGTCAAAAAAGAACTGGTGCCAAACAGGCACAAAAAAAGGCAAGATTGGTATGTAGGAGGGTATTAAAAGGTAGCAAGAATGTGGCAGAAAGAGCAAGCCCTTGAATGTAGAATCAAAGTATCTTCAGCTCCACACACAGGGGAACAAAAACAAACAAAAAACCACAAACAAACAAAAAACCCCCCACCAACTAGACAACAACAAAAAAATACCTACAAAATGAGGAAAACGTCTAAGTTTGCACTTTAGGTAAAGGCAAAGTTATTTGAAATAAAGGATCTTATGGTCTTGATGGAAGAAAGTAAATCTTCCTTGCCAGGAACTGACAAGAGAACTTGTGACATGCTTGAAGGCTGTACAGCTTTGCTTGGAGCATTGCATACTCAAAAGGCATAGGGTTACACACTCATTCCAGAGATGGTAGGATCAACCCATTTCAAAACTCAGATGTAGATAGAGAGCAGAAAGGAAGAGCAGAAAGCAAAAGCAGATTTTGTGGAGTTACTAGTCAAATCAAACAAGGAAACAGCGTCAAAAACTCAGCAAGCATAGAAATAGGCCTACAGTGGAAAGAAACAAGACAAGCCAGACAGGAGAAACATAAAGCCATGAAGTCTTTCCAAAACAGTCTAAATAGAGAGACATCATTTTTACACCATCCTTCATGAGGTCAGCCAGAGTTCTGCCAAGTTGATCCCAGTAAGAACTAAAGGATTTCACATGGAACCTGAGCTCATGACAGTAGTTTTTCTGTTTTATCACAGGATATAAGCCTTTAAGCCAGGACACCAGAAGGTAAAAGGTAAAAAACACTGTCTCAAATAGACAGCAACATGTTTACATTTATTAGTTGTTCAATTTAGCTAAAGAATCAACCTTATTTAAGATTAGAGTACCTGTTTAAACTGAGCTTTGTAATCTCATATGAGTAAGCATTTCCAAACCCCAGGTTTCAGCTGTCCAGAGTCTTAGATAGATGTACTATAGTTAAACCTGCCATGTCACTCAGAGGATCTGTTTACATGTCTGCAAGTCCCCCCTGCCTGCCCGCCACCAAAGTATCTATTTACTATCCACAGAAATTACTATGCAGCTCAGACCTGAGGAGTTCAGTTTTATCTTCACCAGTCTCTCTGGTGAACTCTGACCTGCAAGCTTCTAACTAGTGAAGCTAGTTGAACACCACTCTCTCAGATCTGCAAGCTTCTAACTAGTGAAGCTTGCAGATCTGATTTACTGCAAGCTTCTGCTGTCACTGACAAGTGCAGTGGCAGACCCAATGACAAGCTTGTTGGATTTAGGATTTTAGTTCATGAAGTCTTATTAAAACTGGGGACACAGAATTCAACATGTGAGAACAGTGATAAAATCACACATGGTAAATACATACTATTGAGCAGAACAGCTGAGTGCAAGGAACATGTTGCACGTACCAGCTTCTCAACCTGCTCCAGTCTCAGAACTTAGAACCACACTGCAATGCTCACCAATCCCATCTTTTCAGACTTTCTGCAAGTCCCGTTAATTTTCTATTTAGCATTTCACAGCAAGGTAGTTTCTACTTCCAAAAGTTCCTACACAAGTTACACTGATATGTGTATCTTCCAATAGAAAGAGGCCAGGTTCCTATGACAGGAAGTATGAACAAACCTAGGAAGTTCTATCCTGGAAAGCTCACACATTTCAAAATTTAAGATCTTATTTTAATCCAACATATGGCAACTGTAAAATCCAGTTCATAAAATGGTGACTTGCTGCTCCTAAGTCTTCATATATACAGTGACAACAGTCAACCAGTTCAGGTTTCTAGTCAGTAGGGCTTCCCCATTGATTCCAAGATTTTCTTTCTTTCTTCTGCTGGGGGCATCTCTGGTTTCACACCACTTCTCTTCCTTTGCATCATAATTCCATGCTGAAAATAGAACAAAGTGACCATGAGAACAGATTTCCCAGAATCTCTGCTCCTGAGCTCTGAATGAATAAGGTTCTTAAATAGAAAAATGCTTTGTATATCAAGACCCAGGTACTCTAAAAGCCTGACTAGCTGATGACTAAACGTTCTAGTAGTTAGTTCAAGATACCTGATAGTTTACCTTGCTGCTTCAGAATACAGTGCAAGTCTTTATGCCAGACTAATGCACACTTGTCTAAATTGTCTATAAAGTTTTTTTTTAATTTGTGCAAGTCTTTAAAAGCTAAGCTAAAACCTCTTTACTTCAATGATATAAAGAAACAGCAGAGAAAAGTTTAACTGCACATAGATCCTCATGATACTTCTCTACCATCAAATAAGCTTTATATCAGGTTAAAGTAAACATGATACAAGCCAGTGGGAAACCAAATAACCTTACCTTGCCTCAGAACTTTTTCACTGCATCAGTTCAAAAGAAAACTTATTACTAGAAATATGTGACTCAAGTTCAAAGGAAAACATCAAGTACTGCAAGAACACTCACAATCTAAGAGAGTAAACCCAGAACAATCAAGTGAAGTACTATGATGTGCGTGTGCTTAAGTCTTCCAGCAACGTATACTGATACTACCTGGACTGGCAAGTTACTGTAAAAACATCATTAGCTCAGTTTGAAGGGTTCAGAAAGCAGCATGTCAGAACTAATTCACATAAAGCAAAGCAGCAAAGCAGGGAGTAAAATTTAGAAAGTTTACTGTGCTTACCCAGAATTTTCTGCAGTTTCTGTACTTCAAAAAATAATCAGTACACATATCCTTGTTATAGTTGTTGTCATTCATACATTTTGTAGTGGCATCTGTTTCCTTTAATAGGAGAAAATATACTTCAGAGCTGAGGGAAGTTACTGTACTCAGTGTTTAAATATTTTAACAAGTCGCAGAATATCTATGAAGATAGGAGTGGGCTCTTCAGATGAAAGAATACTATCAAAGAGAGCAAAGGAACACCTATTACAAAGGATCGTCAGTACTTCCAAGCAGTGATTTCACTTAGCATTAACAGAGACTAGTCCTCTTCAGACAGTAAGAGCAGAGTCCACAGAGTATTTGTTAACAATGATGCTTGGTATAACTCACAAAAGACTTCTAAAAAATAACCAAGCTTGTCAAACCAGGATTTCAGGCTCTGGTTTTAGAGACAGAAAACTTAAGAGACTGCTATCAATTGTATTACTCCTATTTATGGGGAATTAACTTGTTATTTCATACTTATTATAATGGATGATTTTCAGCCCTTCCCATCTTCAGACTCTTAAGAAACTTCTAATGCGAAGTGCTATAATGCCAGTGTGCTATCCACAAAACAGTCCTCTAGAAAGCGCATTATATAACATTGAAATGTACAGACAAAACTCAATTTGATCATCTTACCGCTAGACATGGATTTATATCGTGATCTCTAAGCTTTTTTGCATGCCTGGACATTCTAGACAGACACTCGTACCTTGGCTAGAAATGGAAAATAAACAGGTTAAATATCTACTTTTAACAGTAACTCAGGATAAAGTCTGAAATTCAGGATGTAATAAAGGCCTTCTAGTAACACACAGTTTTGTTATCTTTAAAAAAAAAAAACTAAGCAAAACCCAACCTTTTTTGCAAAGGGTTACTTCAAAAGCAGTAACAGCAAGACAACACTGGCAAGTTTAGCCCATTGCCAAGACCGCTCACTCTGTGAAATTCCTGCAGAGAATGGAGCCACTGCAGCAGCTCTCACACCAGCCTGTGTATCATGGAGGAAGCGACCACGTGTAGGAGAAACAGCTCCATAGAAACTGTTCACAGCCAACACACTGTAGACACTTCAATTAAGAGCATGTGGGAGGAATGCACAAGTAAACTTTTCCAGATTTGTTCCTACTTCTTAGCTGGATCATGTCTGCATTGTCACTGAGCTTTCCCAGGTATGACAAGTGCCCAACTATCTCCTGTGCTGCTATAGCAAATATTTAATAGATAAAGAACTGGTTTCACCGCAAGGTGGGACCAGACCCACTTACACTGTGTACAACAGCTTGGATCATGTTTTTTACCATTTAGTAGTTTGACACTGACTCTGTAAGCTTGAGACACACAGAGTTCAGTGCCAAGACTCTACACTGATCCAAGATGATGACATCAAGATGAACAGCAGACCCTCTTTCCCTTTACAGTTTCCTATACATTGCCTCCAGCACATATATGGCAATACAGGTATGTGTTCCAAACAAATACTAAATCTAACAAAAAATAAATTAATGTTGACCAGATGACTGCTCGAATCAATGCAATCAGAAATACAGGACAGAGAAAGCAAATTAAAGTACTGCTAATGAAGGACACAATCTTGTTTTTCACTTTGTAAAAAAAAAAAAAAAAAATCAGTGCTAATTCTTAACTAAGACCTGTTTCCGTGCACATTAGAGAATGGTAAGTGCAAGTCTGCAGTAAAAACCCATTTTGCTCAATACCAGATGAAAAAAAAAAATATAATACTGCTCTTTGTAGCTCATAGATAACCATGTTTTAGATGGGGTTTCCTCTTTCAATAAACTATTCCTAGCAAACAAGCCTTAGGCTTTACAAGCTGTGCATGTATACTTTCCTGGTGCTTGGAGTACTCTTTGCTTTCCAAATTATCATCTTCTGCAAATGGGCCTTTAATTAACAGCACGGAGGGAAATGCTTTCACTTTCCTTTGAGAACTATCCAGCATCACTTAAGTTAATTTCACAAGCCAGGCAAATGCTTTTTGATGGGTGGAAGTGCATTTTTGATCAGGTACTTCCAACTCAAATGGAAACACAAGCTGGTATACTAGCGTCATTACGGACTTCAAGGAAGGAGAAGGGAAGGGAGAAGTAGGAAGCAAAAGCATCATAGCACAATGCCTCACCTAACTCACCACAACAGATACAAGATTTTTAGATGTTTGCATTTATCTGTGTTATAACTCCGCATTGCACTGATATTGCTGCCTAAGCAGATATGCCTCAAGGTGTACAGTGTCACACTGACTTCATTATTTACTCTCTGAATGAATACTTGTGAGTCATAGGACGGGCCATCATAACCAGTGTTCCTTATACAAACTGTACCTGACACTTTCAGTTTGATTATGCTACCAGAGTCTGCAACCGTGCCCGGTCTAAGGAACAATGCACACAATCCATTAAACACCTACTTAAGGAATAAGCAGTTCAGGTTCTAATGAAGTTGCACAATGCAGAGCAGGCAAACGCTTAAGCATTCTTAGTACTACCCAAAAGGTCTGATAGCTCCTGCGCGTGTTGCTCTCTCCCCCTCTCCGAAGTACTTCAGACTTGAAACATTATCAGCTGGAAGGGCAGGCGGGTCACGCCGAAATGCTGCTGTGCGACTGAATGAGCAGTTGGGCAGGAAGCGAGCTTCCCCCTCCTCCCAGGTTCTCCGCATGTACGGGCTTCCCTTCCTGCTTTCAGATTACAGGTCAGAGCCCAACCACAACCGAAGGCTTGTCTATTCCACAGCTCTTAATTATGCTTTAACACATTAACAGTTATAAATTGTACCACAGAGAACCAGGGCTGTTGCTGGTCCTCTTTAACCCTAGGGCTTTTTCAGTTCATAAACCATCAGGGCACTTTGCTACAGGCTCCTGCCCATTGAAAATAATTTGGTCTGCTTTAAAGGCACGCATATAGATACAAATTCGCTAATTATGCCGCAATGTAGACCAGCTCAGTAAAACTTTGAACCCTGGAGCCAAGGCCGTACTAAAACTCCTACGGCATTTTGGGCCGTTACAGCGGCGGAGGCAGAAGGAAGCAGCCGGCGGTCCCTGACGCGGAGCACCGCGGAGCTGCCGCCTCGCCCAATTCAGCTTCCCGGGGACGGCCGGGGGCCGCCCGGGTGCGGAGGCGAGGCCGGCGCCCCTCGCCCGGTCCCTGCCTTCCGCCGGCGGCGGAGCGGCCGGAGGCGCCCGGCGACCCCTTTCCGCGCCCCGCGTCGGTCCCCGCGGCCGCTCCCGCCGCCTCCCCTCGGCACCACCTGCCGCCAGGGAGCGGTGCCCGGCCGCGCCGCCGCCGGGCCCGAGCGGGGCCGCCCCGGCCCGCGGGCGGCGAAGGTCGAGCGAGACTTCCCTCCGCCGGCCGGGAAAGGGAGGCGGCGGACGGGCACAGCGCGGGTCGCCGCCGGCGGCACTCACCTCCGTCCCCGGCCGTGTCCGCTGGAGCCCGGGGCGGGAGCGGGGCAGCCCGTCTCCAATTCGAAAGACGTCAGCGGCTCGGGCAGCGCGCTTAAGTACGGGCGCAGCCTACCCCGCTCCCGGCCCCGCGGCTCCCCCCGGCCCCGCGCCGCCGCCGCCCACGCCCCGGCGGCTCTGAGTGGCACGGCCGGGCCGCCAATGGCGGCGGCGCCGCGCCCGCCCCGGCCGTGAGCGGCGCCTCCTTCCACCAACGGGGCGGGCGGCGCGGGCCGCAGGCGCCGGCGGCGGGGCGCGGCCGCGGCCCTGACTGACTGGGGGAGGCGTCCAACCCGCGGTGCGTGTGGGCGGCGGGCGGTGTGGGCGCGGCGTGTGCGGCAGGCTGGGCTGCACCGCAGCGCATACACTACAATGGCTGCTGGAAAGACGGGAAAGCAAACAATTTCCAGGCCCGCCGCGTCCAGCCCGAAATATGGGGAAAAAATTACAGAAAAATCGGAGAACACTGTAAAGGGTGGAAACGGGGCGCAGAGGGGATGCTGAGGCTCCCGCGGTGAGTCTGCTGCGGGTTTGGGGGGCAAGCGCCGGGGTTTAGCAGGGAAATATCAGGGTTATTTAAATTATGAAGGGGGAGGAGGAGAAGGAGGGGGGAGAGCAGAGAGGAGCAGCGAGCAGTGAGGAAAAGTTTGTGTTAACCATCCCTCGCTTCCATCCCTCTCCCCCCATCTCCCGCAGCCCCCCGCCGCCCCGCGTTGGACCCCCCGGGGGGAAAAGCAGGGGAGGGGAGGCGAGGCGAGCGGTGCCCCCCCCCACCCCCCCTTCCCCTCCCTCGGAGGGAGAAAGAGATGATTTTCAGAAAAACCTCACTCAGGAGTTTCCTCCACTCCTCCCCTCCCTCCCCGCGGCGCTCTGCTGGTTCGCGAGGAGCGGGCGAGGCGGCGGGGCTGCCCGGGGGACGGCAGGAGGGCGCGGGGTGCCCGCCGCCGACCCCCGCGGCGGCCCGGGCCCGGGGCCGCGGGGCAGGGGCAGGAGCGGCGCGGCCGCCCCCTCCCCTCCTCGCCTCTCCGGAGCCTGTGCTGTGAATGCAGTGACAGCGGCGAGAGCGGCGAGAGAGGGAGCGGAAGACATTAGAGACCGCGGTGCCGAAAAATGAGGGAAAAAATTAATATAAATTCGCCCACCGCCTCAAACCGGACAAATTTCGCACAGAAATTTCCCCCGTGGACCCGGCTACCCGTGGGGTGTCCCCCGGACCTGGCGGCTGCGTCTTTGGGGGGATCCGGAGTGACTTTGGGGCACTCGACCCCCCTTTCCCGTCGTTTTTTGGACAAAAGTTTTTTTTTTCGTAATAAAGAAACGAATTTGCCTGCTCTCCCCCTCCGAGTAGCCCAGGAGCTTTTCCCTTCCCCATCGGTGTGTGTTTAGAGAAAAGTGTGAACCCAAGTAAGTGCTGAGTCGTGTTGCATTGGGGAGGGGGGTTTGCTAACTGAAAGCAGGAGAGATCCGGAGAGAGAGAGAGAGAGAGAGCAGGGACAGCTTGTTGTCAGTATCATAAACAACCAAAATGGAGGGAGAACTGAGGCATATAACAAAATAAAAATCAGAAAAAAAAGCCAAAAAATACCTAAAAATCGGGGCTGCTCCCCCTTTTCTTCCTCAAGGTAACAGTATAAAACCCGTGTCTTCCCGAGACCGTTTTAAGGTTTCAGGGAGCAAGGAGTTAATATTTATTATTTTTTTTTGTTGATGAATTCTTTGGAAAGGCAAAAGCCTCTTATAACTCGCCACCGACAATGAGAAAACGTGAAAATCCCTTTCAGGACAGAGAGGTAGGGGGAGATGATGGTGCAGAAAGTGTATAACTTGGGGGTAATGTGGAATGATCCTAGATAAGATAAATGCTGGATGTGGTGCTTTATAACTTCCTTTTTTAATGCTTATTTTTTGTGTGTGTTTTTGGGGGATTTGGGGAGATGGGGGCTCCTTTCTTTTCCTCTGTCTTTTTCTTACCCCCCCCCTTTTTTTTTTTTTTTTTTTTTTTTCGGACCGGAATGTAATGCTTTTGTAGTGTCACTTTCCTGATCTAATTAGGATGTGTGAGGCAAAGAGTAAACCTTTCCGGTTTATAAAGTGCATTTTCGTTGCCTTTGAATTTCAAGTTTTCTTGGTGGCTCACTCCTCTATTTGAACTGGATCCTTCAGAGTGGTGTGGGGTTGAGCTAGTGCTCCATAGGGAGAGCAGAGAGGGCTCGGGGGCAGGGCACCTCTTCTGCGGGTGGTTGCTGATTTCCCTGGCACGTTCGGTTCACCTGTTTGTCTCCTACAAAGAATGTATTCTGCAGTCTCCTCGTTTTATTTATATGAAATAGTGATGCCTCATCTCGCCTCACATTGAAGTTAATGCGAAAGTGCTGCTGATGTTGGTTCCACGTGGGATCAGGGACATAGCTAGGCATTTTAAAGAGACAGCTTCTCTTTTCCTAGGGTTATCATCACCTCTGCAGCACCTCTGCCTCTAGCAGAGGGGTGGTTCGTTGGTTTTTTTTTAATGGAAAGGTATCAAATCGACCCTAGTCTGATAAATTAGGGAAGGATAACAGGGGGAAACGTGCAGAATCGTTGAGATCAAAGCCATTCTTTTGTGTGTAGCAGGTCTTCAGGAGAGTTTTCTTGGTGTGTTAATTAAAATGCTGTGTTTTGGAGAGTGTTTTTTGGAATGTATGTTGCAGAAATGAAATAGTCTCAGGTTGTTTAATATTAAGATCTAGTGCTGTTCTGGTAGCTGTGAATTCTATGGGAGGAGATTAATTCCCTGTGTGTAGGGCAATTTCACAGACATTTTGTGAAAGTTGTGAAGTGCGTTATTTTTACTTTGAATACATTCAGTTTTGTTGGGAACACGTGAGTTTGTTCAAAAGTTTGTTCTATGCCTAAATCTCCTAAACCATCCCCAAAGGTTTTGAAAATACTGAAAAATAACTGTAGATTTTAATTGGCCAAAGTAGGGGCTCTTTACAAGTACACCTTAGCTGTGTAGTTATAACATCACTTGGAAGAATTGCCTCTGGCTTTATTTAAAGAAAGAAAAGTCATCCTAACTGTAGTCTAGTGTCATGCGTATGTATGCATGTGTGTATGCATGTGTGCTTTTAGCATGGGTTCTGGCTGATACTGTTTTTTTTCTTAATTTTTAACTTGTAAATGTTTAACTGTGATGATGCAAAATGCTCTGCTTGTCTCTATTATCTCCTATGTATTTTAATTTTATTTTTGAATGTCCTATTTTAAAAAATTAGCATCACCTTTTAACATGGCAATTTAATAGCTTTATGAGGAGTTGCAATGTTGCCTTTACACTTGCTTTGTTTTTGGAGTCTTTGTACTTAGTTCTAGATTGAAAACTTAGTACAGGTATGCAGTTCTTGAGAGGGAAAATGGGGTACTGAACTTGGATGGAGGCTATTGCAGCACATATTTTCTGTGAATTTGTGGAAGTTGAGCAGGAGTTGTGATAGCCCTCTGTGTTGAATAGCATGTGCTTGCAAATGATCTGTACCCTTTCTGCAAGTGTGACCAAAGAAACTTGTTCCCTAGGATAGCCTTGTGGTTAAAGATTTGGGAAGAAATCTCAGAGTTTTCCAGTGACTCACAGTTGTGAAAATTAAATCACATTAACTACTTTTAGGTTAGAAAAAAGGGTCATTAAGAAAGAAAGATTAATCATTTTGTACAAAGGAATGATATTGTATGTTTTTCCAAATCTGCCTTCTATGGTTTAGAGATCTCTTTTATAGTTAGTAAGAATTCAGATTTTAAAGTTCCTTTCTGATTACTTCTTAAACTGATCTATTATTTTTATTGACTGAAGTAACATTACCCTGGAATGCATAGAAATTTGATAAATTAATAGCAGTTCACCATATGTTGGTAGTTTTAATGTACCAGGGTAGATGTGCAGAACTAACTTAAACTAGTTAATGGTACTGAGAATTCTTCAAATGCTGTTTCTGTGACCATCAGTATGAAGTGCTTAACATGTCTCTACATTTTTTACCTAATTTAGAGCTTTTTAATCATTAATATTTTAATGCTGAAAATAGGTATAGACACTGGTAGTAACAATGTGAAAGAAGCAGTGTTGTGGAGTATCTTTCTTGACTTACAGCTATGTATTACAAAGCAAATTCAGTGTATCCAACTACAGTACAAAATTGAGGATTTAGGGTGGAGAAAGAGGAAAGGGTGTTCTCTCAGAATTTGATACTCTTCTAAACCATTTTAATTTTAAGGTATAATCCATATGGAGATAATAATAACAGAAAAAAATGTTGTTTAGGGTTATTTTTTTGCAAACTTACTGTTTTGTAGAAAACAGAATTCTTACAGTGATGAAGTGTTTTTTTAAAATAAAAATACAAAGTAACTTTCAAAGCTTCCTTGTTCTAAGAGTTAAGATAATCTTCTTTATTATGTATTGGTCTCATTCCATACATGATACAGTTTTATTTTTTTTCAAGATTTTCTAAAATTAAAACACCTAAGGAAACAAATACTATGGTCTGTTGTTGGTAAAGTTAACCTACTTTTTCTAGATAAACAGGAGAGGTGTAAATGTATTAAAATTCTTTTTAGAGACTTACCAATCCTATTCAGTAGTGTTTAAAAAATAATAACTACAGTGTTCTACAACAGTACAAGCAAATATGGAATCTAAAGTGACATGCATTCAGCTTTCTTTGAATGCTTAGCTCAAATGTGTCTCTTGGTGTGTACTTTTTTATTTAGTAATTATCCTGAAAAATTAGTTTTCAATGTAGAACTTTTGAGATTTAAATTAAGAAACCTTTAAAAAGTTTTTGTAATTCAAAAAGGCACTGGACAACTAATGGTTGTCCATCTCTGCAGCTGGTTAGTCAAAATGGTGCCCTAAAGTCTCCTTCTTTCAGAGATTGCATATGTTTTAAAATTAATGGGTTAAGGAGAGCACTACTCATGTTCTAAATAAACCACTGTTTGTAGCTGTTCAAGGTTATTTAGTAAAATAGGTGTTTTTGCTTCAGAGTCTAAACCAAAAGTTTTTAAAATTTTCTGTCTATAACCCCTTATGTTGTTAAAACCAGTTTTTGTGAACAAATACTTTTTGGTAGGGTTCTTGAACAAATTTATATGTTCACCAAGCAGAAATATTCTGGGAAACATGAAATCTGTTCAAGTACTTAGACTAGTCTCAAATCAGTATAGACATAAAAGGAGCTAGCAGTGACCACCTCTGAAGTGACAGAGAACTTGCTTTCAAGGAATTATTCTCCCAGTATCTGCTACTAGTAAGGATTTAGCTTGCAGAGCTTTTGAAAGAAATGGATAATATATATCTGCTGAACTGCTAAGCATCTTTAACTGATTACCAAATGTTTAGGTAGCCTTAAAAAGCAATTTAAAAATAATTCAAATATTAGAACAAAGTAACATTTGTATTGATGAAATATAAAATGTTTGAATTTCTGAAGCATGAGAGTGGTCTTTTTGCAGTTATCTGGGCATTTTGATAATAGACAATTGTGTATTTTCCTCTAATCTAAAAAAATACCCCACATCTAGAATTTAATTCAATTTATATTGATTTTTAAATTATGTGATCCTGTAACTTGAATGTAAAATACTGATTAACTTGCAATATAATCACTTACACAGATGCTTTCTTTTTTTTTTAGTTGTCAAGGAATATACTGAACATTTTTCTGCAATTGCATAGATTGCAGTTGCTAATGCATTTTAAATAAACAGTTGTCCACCAAAATTCAAATGCAAAAGATCTTAATTGTATGCAAGTTCAGAAAACCTAATAGTAAACAGAACTGGTCACCATTACTGCAGATTCAGTTTTATTTTTATTTAGTTTGTGTTGTTAAAGTGTTTTCTATCTACATCTGTATCACTGTTCACCTGTTATTGTCTCATCTTAGGGCAAATAGCAGAAATTAATAGAGCTAGAGGGAGTTTTTTGACTTTGAAAAGATATAGTGTGCTTTTTAGAGTAGTTGTATGCTCACAGTTTTAAAGGATGGGGCCTTCTCATAGGATGCATTAAAATTTTTAATATTTAAATGGACCCTGCATGTCTAGCAAACGGTTACTGTAGGATCATGGCATTAAAATTAACCACCATATATGTCAGGGGTTTGAGATGACTGTGTAAGTACATACCTGACAGTGAAGAGTGGGAAAGATCTATAGTTATTCTTATGTTGAAGGAATAAATCTGTTTCTATTATAGTCTTCTCTGTAGCCTTCTTGTTTCTCCTTCCTGGTTCATTGCCTGTCCAGGGTGTAGAGATACCTTGTCAAATACATTAAAACACATGGCCAGAGTGATGAGCTATTCTATTCATGACCAAATCTGATGTTTTTTATGGACTTGGAGGGGGGCACAAAGAAAATAAAATGTGGCCCAATGGTTATTTGTTTGGAGGAAAGGAAAGAGAGGGAAAAAAACCCACCTTTCTGAACTATTATAAAACCAAAAAAAGTGAGATTAAAAAAAAAGAATGCAGACAAGTGTGGCTATAATGCATACAACAGTAACTCAGAACTCTGAAGTAAAATACCTCAAATCAGATTTGAGAAAGTCAAGTGGGAGTCAGGAAAGTAGAACATAAGAATTGCCATCAGATGCAATTAAGAAATAACTATGTAAAGAAACTTGGAAAAATGCAAAAAGTGTCTGTTACAGTAAACTGAATTGCTATAATCTTCTTTTGCACTTAATGTGCTAAATTCCTCTCTCAAGGAAAATATCCCTAGAAATCAGATTAGAAAGTGTTTAAAGGGAATTATTTGTCAAAGTTGTTTTTTCATTCAAGTTAAGATAACTAATAATAATCTCTTCCATACTGCTGTAATAGTACTTTATTTGATACAATTTAGCCATACTGATTGCATGTAGATTTAGTTATGTATTGTGCAGGTAATTTACCAGTAGCCTGACACTGTGTATCTCTAACCCTAAAAGCTTTTCTTTATGGTTGTGAGTCACATCAGATTTGGCAGTCTGCAAATGTAAAGTATTTCTTAGGAAATAAGATGTAGATTGCTGATTTTGCCTTATGCACATTTACTGTGAATTGCCAAATAACCAAGAAGGAACGAGGCTGTCAGAAAACTTACTTTCCCTCTTCATGTGTTGAGTACATACTTGTTTTTACTAGTGCATGAGTTTTCTAAAAATCCCTGCAAATCATCTGATTCTGAGTTAATGAGATCTCACTATACTGCATGTTTGAACAGCAGAAAGACCCTGTGTACGCAAATCAGATTTTACTGTTTCAGGTGTTTGTCACTTGTAATAAAACTGTTTACTGTGTGGTATATGTATTTATCATGAATGTTACATTTCTATGTGGGATAGATACAGTCATACACACATTTTTAGGAGACACTTAGGGACAATATCATGTCTTTTGAATCAGTTGTGGTATAGGAATTTTTTTTTTTAAAGAGATCGATTTGAAGCAAAGGCAGAATGAGAGATTCTGGCAGCTTGCTATTAAATTTCAATCAAGCCAGTATAGTTAGTAATAAAACATTTACAAGTTTGTAAATGTTAAGTTTCTTCAAACTCCTACTGTCACGTGTGGAATTTTCATTTATACTATTTTGCATTTACTGCAGCTGCCTACATGCAAGACTTAGTAATACTGCATTTATCACATGCAAGTATAGATAAAATATAAATATATAAAAGTAGAAATTGCCTGCAGCTGTTCTTTTGTTTTCATAAGACGATACATTACAAAGGTGTAAATTTATGGTGTTAGCTACCTGCTATCAGTTACTGGTGCTCTTCTCCTCACCAGTACTTTTAAGAAGAGTATAAAAGTAAAATAAAACAAATATAAAATAGTGTCAGAGTTTTGTGTTCTGTTTAAGAGCTAAACACAATATTGTTCAAGCTGATTTTGTTCATTGGAAGTTACTGTGATCAATACTTACATGATTTGTTTCACCTAGGCTGCTAGGAAATATTGAACCACCTAGCTTAGAGAAGATCCTAGATATAAATGCCAGTTATTTAAATTTTTAGGCATTTTTATATTTGTGATTTGAAATTTTCTTTTATTCTTTTGAATACAAGGATTGTGCTCAGACTAAACCATTCCTAATTATGCCCCAGCACAAACATAATGCTTATGGCTATATTTTAATCAGTTTCAGAGAAAGTCATAAAAATATTATTGCATCTGTCAAAGGATGGTGTTGCTACATGCTATTTTAAATGGTGTTTAAGTACAGTTATAAGCATACCAGTACAATGAAATCAGCTCTGTTCCTAAACAACAAAGTTACATTATTTTTTACTTAAAAAGTTTACCAAGAATCCTAATATGTTAATTATCCTAATTATTCAGGCTGGTTTTAGTATGTGTTGAAATTGCTTTAAAAAGTATATGTGGAATATTTATATCAAATTTGTTTAATTTCTCATTACTTGTAAAATGTAATGTTTTCCCAGTTATAATTTTAAAGGGTTTTTTGTCTTAGCTGCCTGAGTGTATCCTTTTTTTTCTGAACTCAGCACTTCTTTAACTTGTTTAAGACTCTTTTATTCTCTCAGAATCTATTTGTGTCCCTTTAAGTTTAGCTATTGATAATTTTTGTACTACAAAAATTGTGCCAAAGAATACTGTGAAATTAACTTGAGCTGGTGATGCTACAGGTAGAAAAATTGAGTACAGTGTAATACAGGAAACTTAATCATGATGTTGTTTGGGTGATGGGAGTAGTCCCTAACTGGATGAATATTAAACTTATCTGTGAGGAAAAGATGTCAGGTCTTGTCAAATATGTGTTATCATTGTTTCTCATAAGAAATACTCTAACACACTTCTAGTGTTAATTCTTGTAGAAGACAAACAAATCTAGATTATACTACCAGAAATGGTAAACTGTGACATAAGTTTCTTGGGGGGGAAAATTGTTTTAGAGGTCTGCCCTGTATTATTTTACCTTTGAAAACTTGGCCACTTCAGAATATTTGAGAACAAGGAAGTTAAGTCCATATTGAAAAATACATTCCAATTTCTAGTACAGTTTTTATCTATGCATCATGTAAAATAAGCTTCATGGTTTTTATTATACTTGAATATTTGTACTGAAAGGAAAGTGCATTTAAGCAGTTTTTAACTACTTTGATTGCTTGTCAGTTTGATTGGAGTAGCAAGATACTTTAGTTTGGGGAGGTTGGATATGTGTTACTGTTTTCAGTTTTTCTGTACTTTGACTCATAAAACAACTGAACATAAAAAGAGACTGGATCTTTCTTAAGTCCTCAAGTGAGAAGACAGATGTGGTCAAAAAGGTACTCTGGTGACTTAAATCACTGCCCCTCAGTCTTCTCAAAATATCTAAATCATAAGAATTTGTAATATCAGTCACATATTTGTGTTGCAACCTTGAAACTGATAATATATTCAGTTATCTTGAAATGAACTCCATAATTCTTCATTAGCAGATTAAATTTCCTAAAGATTTTGTCTGAATAAGAACTTGAGTATTGTGCTGCTTGTTCCATTTTTCTTCAGGAACCAAGCAATCAAAAGTCTCTCAACTCTGAGCAAAGCCTCAAAGATTTAATGGATGCTCTAAATGAATGTTCTTGTCATAGTTTTAGGTGTTAAACTGTGGTTGAAGGTCAAATAATCCCTTCTGCTAAGCATCCGAATTTCATCATAAAGGAGGTAGTTTGGTATTTGAAGGTAGTTTTAGCATGAAAGTTTCATGTAGGCTTCTTAACAAAAAAAAAACCTAAAAGGCAGGCAGAAATTAGCTGTCAGGTTGCAAGTGCTTTGTAACTGTCCTGTGAAGTATACTTAAATCCCGTTCCTTACTTTGAGATTTTAAGACTCATAGTTTGAAGAAGAAAGAGCTTAACTTAGAGCACTTAAGAACAGTTAAGAAATAGCTTAACTGTTAGTTCTTCCTTCCCAAATATATAGAAAATTTGCCACCATTTTGGCTGGCAACAGCCTCTGTAGAGGAGGGACTTTTTATAAGGGTGTGTAGTGATAAGGAGTAAAGCTGACAGAAGATAGGTTTGGAATTGACATTAGGAAGAAATTCTTTGCTGTGAGGTTGGTAAGGCACCAGAACAGGTTGCCCAGAGAAGCTCTGGGTGTCCCATCGCTGAAAGTGTTCCAGGCCAAGTTTGGTGGGGCTTTGAGTAACCTGGTCTAGTGAAAGGTGTCCCTTCCCATGGAACTGGATGATCTTTAAGGTACCTTCCAGCTCAAACCATTTTACAATTCTATAATATATCCAAACATTTTGTAACTTAGGCCTTTGTAGGAAGGTTATGGGGTCTCCTGGACAAAGATTATATTGCCTTTGTGAATTAACTTATGAATTAACTGTTACATAGCAACTTTGTAATTTTGTGATGTGATTTTCTGTTTGGGGGTACATCTGAGAGAGAATGTAGTCATAATTACTTCACTCCCTGTGCATGGCAGGGTTCTGACCCACAGAGTGTGTGTTATGTCTTCTTGCTTTGAGTATTTTTAGACTGGTTTTATGGGGGTAAAAAAATTAATCCTTTTTTTAACCTCTACTCTCTACATTTGTCACTTGCTTAGGAAGTTTTCTTCGTGATATTTTTTAAAGTATGTTGCAGTGGCTGGCAAAGTTGCTAAATGATCTGAACTATAGAATTTCTGAGTGGAAGAGGGAGATGTTTTCCCATCTAATCTTGACCAGATTATTTGAAAGTTTCCTTTTCTTGTCAACAGTGCTTTGCTATAAATGAAAACAAATTAAATTAAACAAACAGTTAGTAAAAATGCATGGACCAGGTTCCTCTTGCAAAGCTTATTAGAATCTAGTTGGATGCTAACAATTCCTTTCACTGTGGACCTTTGAGATATGAAGCCTTTATTTCATGCTTTCCAAGCATCACCATTTGTATCTGTCAAGTTCTAGGTAGGTCTTTCGTAAATGTATAGTAGTAACTGGATGGTCTGTAATGCCAACATAATAAACCCATCTCAGAGTGAGAGCTGTGTTAAAACTGAAGTGCTTCTCGGGGGGCAAGTGGTATTTCTCTGTGATCTTTTTTTTTTTTTTTAATACTGTGATGTGCATTTGAAATTGTTTCAGGTGGCACTCATTGAAAGGGTGGTCTTTCAGATTGGCAAGAAGCAAGCTGTTCAGGGATTTTTTTTAGTAAGTAAAAACCAGTATTTTTGTAGCTTCATTCAGAAGCTGGTGCTGATTGAGGGTACATCATGGAACAGTAGAGTCATGTGCTTCTCGGCAGGGGATGCTGCTTAATGATGGAACTACAGTGTCCTGAATGTGGAAGGAGCAGACCAGCAGTGAAGGATTGGTTGCTTTCTAAAGTGTGAACAGGGAACTGCTTAATTCTGGCTTTTACAAATAAATCAATTATTTGGAAGAAGATGTTTCTTTTACTTACTGGCATTTTAATTTTTTCCTGCAGTATCAAAAACAAACACTTCAGGACGATTTTACAAGCCCATCAGCTTGAAAGGGCAATTAATGTAACCACAAATGAAGTTAAAATATTCAAAAAATATTAAACTGTCTTGAAAGCAAAGAAAAATAACTACTGCACTAATCTGGTAATATTTTTCAGTGAAGTAAATAATACTTATGCGTCACGAAAGATTCATTTAGCAGTAGCTTGGATCCCTCAGTAAGAGAATGTTGGTATATTAGTGTATTTGTTAATATAGTACATAATAGGATATAGTTTTTGATAACAAAAGCATCATAACTCAATCACAACAAAAAATTACATTGTGTCTACATACATCCGTAACCTAGATATTCCTAGGTATTCAGAAGCTTCCATGATGATTTCTGGAAGCAGTAAAAACACAAAGCTCTTCTGCTACATTCAGATAGTGCATGATAAAGTGCTTTCTAAAGTTGGTGAGTGTTGGTTTGGGGGTCTTGAATTCAGAACTAAAAGCGATACATAGAAAAGTGGTACTGTGCCAACATAGTAGCGCAAAGTATTTTAGCCCACTGTTGAAAGTACATTTTCTAATATAATATGTACATATTATACTATGGTATAATATGTATATAATATATATTATAATATGTATATTATGTATACTATGTATATTACATATTATATTGAAATGCATATCATATTATAAAACCTGTATGTGGGTGTTATATGGCTCTGGAGTTGACTTTCTAGAAATACGGAAATTACCTAGGAAAACAAGTATTTTGGTTTGTTAGAACTACAGTTTCCCTCTGTTGGATTTTCCTTTAATTGAATTCTGCTCTGTGATTTTTCTTTTTCTTATTATTTGCACAAAATTGTGCTCATGCTTTTTCCTCCAAAAACATACAAATAGTATTGTATTCCTGCTGTGATTATTATGCATAACATCTCTGACTCAGCAGATCAAAAGTTATGTTTACTGGAAAACAGAATTAACATTTTGTAATTTTTTTAAGAACACTTAAAAACAGCTATGTCAAAAGAGATTATGTTTTTAGCATGCTAATCCACTAAGCCATCATACATCACTCTGTAGGCAATGTTTTTATTCTAAGCAGCTACCTCTTACAAGAGCCTATCTGAGAGATTTCAGGATAGCCCAGAAATAAACCCATGAAGTTGAGTTCTTTAAGAAAGAAACGTCTTCAACAGAATGCGTAATACCTTCATTATCAAATTGAGGATTTTTTTTCCAAGAATTGACAGCATGTTTTGGCCTCCTCTAAGGAGTTCTGGCTACTGGGGACAAATTGATGATTAAAACTGGCATATGCAAAATTTTTTTGCAGTGGGAGGGGGTAGTAATTCCTAATTTTTGATGGGAATATTATATCATGATAACCAAATGCCTGAACAGAATACTGTACAGATGAGGGAAAAGACAAAGGAGTAGGAGAATTTATGCCAGCTGGATTGGAGACTCTTGAGATTCATCTGGATTAGTTGCTTCAATTGCTAATCTTACCCCATGTTCCTCTGCCACTTTTTTTTCTGAAGTTGTCTTTTCAGTGTTTGTAATTGTATACTGTTGCTGAGTAAAGAGTCACACAGACGTGGGAAACAGCAGTACTGACTTGGCAGAAAACTCAGTAAAGTGGAAAAAATGCAACAGAAAAATAGAGTTCTGTCGTATCTTTTGACTTCAGAAATCTTAAGTGTTGCTTTTAAGAACATTGTATATATATAGGTGTGGTAATCTGATTTACCTGTATGTTGACTGGCTCTGTGTAAACCAGCGAGTAGAATTTTTTAGGTAATAAATGCCAATACAAGGAATTTGTTTGTATTTAGTTGAATTTCTGTGCAAAATTTGCCGAAACAGCATAGAAGTAACCATAATTTTCATTTATTTTTTAAATGCTAATTCAGAATGGTACCACATGAGTGAAAAGTTTAGTTAGTTGTTACTATGTGATAGTCTATTTGGGCTAGTTATGGAGGTCTATTTAATGTTATATGACAGATTAGAATATTTAACTTGAAAATGTGCTACTGCCTGACTGGCAAGTTGGGACATTGCCTACTGTGATTTCCTACTGGCAAGAGCTCTGTTTTAAGGCAAGCTTGGCTATACTTGAAACTAACAGAGTCAACTAAGGTTTGATATGCTGCTTTCTTCCTTAGGCCCGCTGAAACATCTTTTGGAATTTGTGCCAGTGTGGTTTTGGACTGTAGAATAATGTGCAATGTGTGTAGAATGTAGAAGTGTGCCTAACACAATGTAAGCAGTTTTGGTGGCATGAGCCCTTTACCTTGAGCTGATTCTGTGGGATTTTTGTTACTCTGGTAGTCAATAAACACGTATGGGCAGAGCACAATACATGGTGGCTTTGATCTCGTCCCTGTATAACCATCAGTGAAGAGCAGTGCTGTAATGTGACACAGGGAGAAAATGGAAAGAAGGTATTTAGGGATGCAGAGAAAAATGAAACAACATCAGGCCTACGTTGGTGATGCAGCAATAGTCAAAAGAACTGTCTCCTCACTGTGCTTTCCTGTAAGGCACTGCACCAAATAGCATGAGAATAGCACTTCCTACATAACACTTATGGGTTATGTTAGTAAATAAAGCATTTTCCACAAGGAGTTGTATGTATTAGCAGGTGCTACATGGAAGCAACTATGCCAGTCTTTATGTAAATTGTTTTTAAATAGACTGTTGGATATGGTGGTGTTCCAAACGGCCACAGTTTAAAATACTGATAAGGAAGGAGTTGTTGTAAAGTATTTTGTCCTGAAGCTGTATACTGAATCGTCCTGGCAGACAGAGTTCTTCATTCTTCCCGGGCTGGATTTTCACTAAACAATTAGATTAAGTTACCTACATTTGAACTGATTGCTGAAGTTATCCCAACAGGCATGAGAGCGGTAACACTGAAAATTGGTACATAAATCACTTTGTGGAGCTGGATTGTTAACTGCATTAGTAAAAAAATACGTTTTTTGACTCACTGATTTAAATATAAAAACCCTAAAAACAAATACCTAGAGAGTTTTTGTATGTAGTTAGGATAGGGTATTACTCAATTTATATGTATGGCCAATGCAGAAAGAGAGAATGTCTCTAAATTCAGCAAGTGGTGTGTGTTGCTCTAAAGGCAGCAAGTGACTCATGTGACTGTCTTAGCAGCTGGGCAGCAAGATTAGAGAGCTACTATGTACACATTCCCTTACTGAGGGGTTCAAACTATTGCTAAATGAAGTTGTATTACTGCCAGAAAGTGAATAACAGGCATAAGAAAATATAATAAATAAGTGTGTCATCAGGTTAGTGCAGTAGTTATTTCAGATAGTCATTAAAGTGAAGGGAAAAAAAAACCCAAATGCAGCTTTTCCAAGATTCATATTTAAAAGATGTTTTTCCTTTTTTCAGACTCTAACTTCATATGAGGTTACATGTGAAGTGTCCCTTTTAATTTTGAAATTTGGAAAGTCAACTTGAAATGGCTGTTTCTGAGACTGCAAGGAAAAAAATGAGAATGTTAGTGAGTGAAGGATCTTATTCCAAAGAACTCATTTATTTGTAAAAGTACTAAAAATATGCTTGTATCATGAAGTATTTTGATTTGAACTGAAATTGGCAAAGTGTGTACTTCTTGGTCACTTGTTAATTTGAAGACTTTTTCATGATGTTATTCCTCATGTATTTCCTAATTGTAAGAATTTGTGAAGTTTGTTCCAAATTGTCTTTAAGTTTTCCTGGCATGCCAGTATGGATTAGTGGAATATGTATTCTTTTTATTTTTTCTTATGTTTCCTTAATCTAATTTTGGTGGGGTTTTTTTGGGTTTTTTGTTTGGTTTTTTTTTTTTTTTTACTCAGATACTTGCTTTTCTTAAGATAGTTGCTAAACATTTGTGAATGCTTTGTTCTTTAGACATAATGTGTTGACAGTTACACACTGGATTTCCTATCATTTATGAATTTAAACTGAAAACTGTCACCCTGTCAAACTATCTTCAGGATTAACCCTCAGGAGAACTCCTTTTAAGTCTTGAGACCAGAGGACATTCTCTTGACTGTTGCAATCGAGTAAATTGATACAGAAATCAAGATGTAAATATGAAGCTCCTTAAGTGCTATTTTTAGTGTCAACTTTCCAACCATAAATATGTTTTAAAGATGAGAATGTATTTACCGAAGAGAAGCTTTTATATTTAAAAAGCCAAATCAGAGAAAAAGTTGTGCTCATGATAAATTCCTTATAGTAAAAGAGGATCAGAAGAATGTGTGTTCCTAGTTATCATCAGTGTGTCCCAGTGTCCTCAACAAGGTTAAACTGTTTGTTTGTTATTTTGCTTCAGGTTTTCCGGATTTCTGCTTTCGCTATTTTTCTGTCTAGCAATGACTTGTTTCTCATCTTGTCGTTCTTTCCTGTTTATTCCAGGTTTCTGCAGCTTTCCTCAACAATGTTTTTCAGTTATATCTCTAAGAAAAGATGGAGAGAGCATAAAATAAGATTGCTCAGCGTAGTCAGTGCATCTGAAAACTACCTTCTTGGGGTGGATGATAATTTTAATAATGCTTCCAAACACCTTCATCTGACCTTTTTATTTTTGCACATTTAGATTTCTTCATAATCGAGTCTCTTATTGTTTAGCATTTTGAAATCTTTGATTTATAGGAAAAGTTCACTTTAGGTTTTGTTTTGATTCATTCTTTCTGAATGTTTCATTACTAGATTTTTTAATGTACTGTTTTTCTGTACCAGATTTCTTTTGTATTCTGCTTTAAGTTTTCACTCCCAAATTACTCATCAGTTACAAAAGAAAAATGTTTCTGCACTTCTTAGTCTGATGATGGTCTGTGACATAGGAACACTAGGAAACAGAATATTTGTGTATTGACAAGTAGTTTATAGATAAAGCACTAGCATATTGTGACCAAGGCTATACATACCTGCAAAATATATTGATCCTCTGACTAATTGAATGCTTCACTGGATTCTTGTGTGCTGTTCTTAACACATTCCTTGAGATGAGCAATCTGAAATATCCCATCTGCCAGCAGGGTTTCAGCTCTGGGGTCTTGCTGCCCTGTGTTGTGTGCCACAGAAGCTTCTCAGACTTGGACTTCTACCCCTGCCCCAATCAACCCCCGCCACCCCTCCCCAGGGAAGAACTCTGCCATACTCCCGTTTTGTTGAGCTCTTATCCTTTCTTCTGCAGTGTGCTTTGTTTTGTTAGAGCACCTTTGTACAGCTGGAAGAATTATATAAAATAAACAGCTGCCCTGAGAGGATCTTTGCATGAACTTGGGCTTCGGCTTGTTTGTTTGTACCTTTCAGAATTACGCCCAAAATTTCTTAGCCACAAGTTTGTGCTGCTCCACTGAACTAAAGAGGGAAGTATCTTCTCATAGATTCTAAGTAGGAAAATTCTTAATCCACCTCTAACCAAAAATACAGTATTACTTTTGATAAATGTGGTATTCAAATGTCCAAAAAGAAACAGCTGAACAATATCAGACAAAAAGATCATGTATTTGTATGAGAGTGCTTCTCGTAAGCAGTCGTGCTTTAAGAAAGGAATAAGAAAGATTCTTTCTTGATATAGTCCTCCTCCTTCTGCTCAGTCATGCCATTCCATTCTTAGGATCGGGAATTATCCTGGTGTTTGCTTATTTGGGCTGTTAGAAAACCATGGATATTTCTAAGGAAATTGAGATGCTGGTTTTGATGCTATTTGTATCCTTCCGGTGACAGTTTTGCAGTGTCAACTTGTGGTAGTGTGTGCCACCTGCCCAATATGCTTTTCTTTGGCAGGAAGGCCTACAAATAAGAAGAAAAAATGGTTTTGGGGAAGTTGGTAATTGCTTTTTTTTTTTTTTTTTTTAAGCCTCAACCTCTGCTCTCTGACAGCATTTCTTAGGGCTAGAGTTGCTGTCACACCTCTTTCCTTGCACTGGGTGGCGGGGTGGGGGGGGTGTGCTGGCAAGTTGTCTGGAGGCTGTAAGTTGATCAGAAGAGACTCTTCAGTGCTTCAGTTTCAGATGTGATCATGGTGTTTGATTCTCTAAGAGTTGACGAGCTTCCTGGTGAGGAGACAGAATTTTAGTAGCTACCTTTGCAAAGAGAGAAATCTTGGTTTTGATGTTGGAGAGAGCAAGCCCTCTGGGGCAAGCTGAAAAGTAAAGCATGGGAAGGTTTGGAGCCTAGATAACTGAAACACACTTCTCCAGTAACTATAGATACTGTGGTCTTTCACAGGAGAGCAGTGGACAGGAAGAATGCTTGTTTCCAAGCACCGGTGACCAGAGAAGAATAAATAGAACTAAAGAAGGCTTTAGGAGTTGTGTTGCTTTGTTAATGTCTTAAAAAAAAAAATAGCATCCATTTTTAGGATTCAGTGTACTAGAGGCTGAAAAGCAAAAAACAGCAGGCATTTGTCCTTCCCCTGAAAAACTAACAGTGTTGCTTGAAAAAGGAGAACTGAGACATGTGGAAAGGCAAAGGAATAAAGCAGTTAGAGTACATGCAGTTACATGTGTGCACGCTGTTTAATTTTGTTAATTTAACAATATGGCACAACAGAGGCTCACAAAGCCAAATTATGTTCCTCTCAGTCATCACCATGGGCACGCCTATGCTATCCTGTTTTTTAGGCCGTGGATCATTGAAGGCAAATACCTAGTGAGATGCTGGTTCTCAGATCAGTATGTATGCCACAGATGGGAGTTCACAAGCCAGTTTTCTGGCTGGAAACTTATACATGGATCTTGACAATGGAATGTATTTATACAGAGTTCTGGTATGCTCTCTAGCACATTTGATATTTTGCTTCAGGCTCTGGGTACTTTGAGAAAACCTGCCCAACAGCCACAGTCCCTGCCCTGGTGAAATGCTGAGCTGTTTGTACACTGTTTCTGACTCTTGTGATGGGGAGACACCTCTTGTCCAACATGCATCATGATAATTACACTGTGAAGCACCTTGATTCCAAAGGAGGAGAGCCTGCAGTGCATGCACAGGATAAAATGCAGTGGGAATAAAGTAAATTACTCCTATGGGGTTTTTCTAGTTGTTTATTTAAGAATCAAATTTCTGTGGAATTTTTGGAAGAACCTATTCTGAGATTGCTAGGCAGAGTTTTTCAAAACCATTGTCTTCATAATCTGTTTAGAATGCGGCTTTCACTGCCTCTCACGTCAGGTTCAGGCACTAACTATTTCTGCAGATCACTCCTTGCAGACACATGACAAGGACTGGGAAAATTAATGATCTTCTCTGTAGCATTTAGTTTAAATGACACAAAGATCTCTAGTAGAATCTAAGACCTCTAGGACAGCGTTCAGTTATCTGACATGAAACATTGATTTCTGAGTTACTAATGGTACTGTGGAATAAATAATTTAAAAACTGGCTGAATTTGGGTAGAGTTCACAGGAATGACAGCTACACCACTATCCCTGTCGAATTTCAAGTCTCTATCTCAAAGAAAGGTGTTCAAAGGAAAAGGAAAAGTAGGAAAAGTGTGCCAGAATTTTTTGACACAGACAAAACTTTTTTTTTCTATTAAACTTTATGTTTCAGAAGTGCACTGTTTTGAATGAATAAAAACTGAAGAAACAAAACAGGGAAGAAGACACTAATTTGTAAAATTTCAGCCCAAACAATGGCAGTTTGGCAAAGTTGTAGGCTGGCTTAAATAGAAGAGTTTATCATATAATGGCAAGTGTTTGGCAGCATGGTGAAATGTGATCCCACTCATTCTGCATAGTCAAGTATACTGGATTTGAGTTCACATTTGTACTTACTGACAGCAGCGTTGGTTCTTGTGCAAAGTAACAGAGGAATTGTCCTGCTTTGAAATCAAGGGTGGCTAAAGAACTGTTACAGGAGGGCTTTGCAGCCTGATCAAGGCTTGAGATGACAGTACTTTTATTTAACCTGAGAAATGCTGGTCAAATTCTATGCTTGCATTTTATTTAGTAAGAATAATTATACTAGTGTGTATGTTTAAACCTGGTGCTCTGTTTCTGGCACTGATAAAAACAAAAGTTACTGTCTCAAGAAAAGTTAAGAGGAATAGAGATGATAACTCCCAGAGTGTTCTCCTGATCTTCAATAATTCACTTGTCAAAGGCTTCCTGAGCTAAAAATAATGAGTTTGTATTTACTAACCTTTTCTGGACTTTTTCCATAACTTTTTTGTGTTGCCTCTTGAGCTTTTGCTAGGTGTCTAAACATGCTGTTGCAACGAGTTAAACTGCAGATATTTTTAAAAGGCAGGTGCATTGCCTTCTCAGACCTGTGTCCTTTTGTATAATTTCACATCTCCATCTCTTTCATTGGAAGAGCTGCCAGTCTGTTCAGCTTTCTGTCTCTCCAGCCACTTCAGTTGAGTTGTACTTGCATGCTGTTTATTCATTTGCATCTCCCTTTTCTGCATGTGTATTGATTTTTCCAGAAACTCCACTTGTTTCTTGGAGCTTGACATCCTTTTCAAAACTATGCTGCTTCTTCACCGATATGTTTATTCTTGTGTCCTCCTACCCACACCCCAGTTGTTCATTGAAGTTTATGCTTTGTTGCCTGGTGTAGATGTCAGGCTTACTATAGTACTTCACTGCATATTGAGAATTAATTGTTAGGAAAGAAATCAGCGAGGCAGCAATCTGTGTTGTGTCTCCTCAATACAGTACAAGAGCTACAATACTGTGAGTAGCATGGCAAAGGTACAGACCAAGGTGATGAATGAAAAGTGTAGTGAAACAGTTTCCATGCAAGGAAGGCCTAAGTTGGTTTAGAATTTCCAGCTCTGTAAGAGACTACAAAAGGGGGAGTGCTGAAAACAGAGATTTCGTATCACAGACAAGATGAAAAAGGAACCATGAGTGATATTGATGGGATAAAGGGTGGGCAAAATCATTAGCTAAGAGGAAAAAGAAATAGTGGGAAATGGGCTCAGAACAAGCTAATAGGAAGCTGTTGTTAATAAAATGTGAAATTAAGCTGTGGCACTCCTTGCCATGGGATATTGTCGGTACAAAAGATTACATGGGCATGAGAGAGGGCTGCCAAAATAGTGGAAAAGGGGGGTATTAAATCTGTCTAGATCTCTAAGTCCCTAAATCACAAGTGGTGATACTTCCCCAAAATACTGTGCATTTGTATTCCTCATGATCTGCTGTTGGCTTTTCCTGGATCGAGGCTGCTGGGCTGATAGACTTTTGCTCTGGCCTGCAAGGACCATCGTTGTGTTGCAATGAGTATTCAGAGACCCCGAACCGGAACAAATCACCCAGAACTGGAACAAATCACCCTGGCTGAGCCAGATGCCTCGCTGTCACAGAAACCACGTCTGTCTCTGTGAACCTATATAGAGCCACTTGCAAACTAGTGAAGTTTTTTCCATGTAAAGTTAAAGCCAGTGTTTTGTTGCCTAGATTAATTTCCAGCCTAAACTTATTTTCATAAGCTTACACTTCCACTTCTTTGTTCCAACCCTACTAACTGTCTCTTTGGTTTACTTATTAAGAACTTTAGTATTTTTTTCCCTTTGGTCAGATGTTTTGTTGTGCTATCCCAGGTAAATTTTTTTGTGAATATGTATTACCAGATTTATACATGGTGCTCCCAGCAAGATCTTGGTAGTCCGCTATGATGTTCTCTTTATATGCCTTCCTGCACTGAAAATATAGCTGCTTTTTAAAAATCATATTTTATTTCTTCTGAAACAGCTTTCTTTAGTGGCTTTTACTAGCTGCTTATAGGAGAGTTATACTCAATTTTTTTCCTTCTCTGCTGCTTCCAGCTAACAGTTAATCACTTCTCAGCAGCAACCACTGTCACTAAGAGCATTATTCTGGTGTTTTTTGTTCCTTTTCATCCTGTTTCTGTCCTTAGGATTTGTTAACATTTTTCTTGTGTGCTGTTTCAGTCTGCACTGTACTTCTGCTACCTCCTAGTTTGATATTTTCTGCATATTTTTGTAGTGCTCACTTAAAGGCACAAAAAAATTCTACATGAAAGTGTTGAATCAAAAAAGACTCAAGACCAATCTTGGCAGAAGTCCCTAGCTAACATCCTTCCACCTTTTTCTGAAAGAAATCTGTTGTCATCTCCTCTTGATCTGCTGCTTTTCCTGTCATACTATTCTCGAACTAACTCCTCTTTTCTCAGCTCACTGCTCAGGTGGTAGTGTAGAATATTACTTATGGAGTGAGACTAGAAGTGTTGTGCTTCTTTTGTACATAGACTATTTGTACTGTTGAAGAAAAGCTGGATGTTTGACGTGATTCATGGTTTTAAAAATCATGTGACATTTTGTTTGATTTTTTTTTACCTCCATGTTTTCATTCTTTCATTGAAAATGTGCTCCAAGCAAGAGGCCATGCTATCATTAGTTGTATATTCAAATATCTTTTCTCCACCTTTCTCAATATTGAAATGAGGCAAAAAGTTTGTACTTGGATTTAATGCAGTTTTGAGACTGTTCCATCCCATCCCAGTCTTGCTTCCTGTTAAATCAGAAGATAGTATTTCAATATGAAAGGTGAGATTATATAAGTGTGGTAGGTTCTTTTTTTTTTTAATTCATCTTTCATAAAATCCTGTGTTGGTCTCTGCGGTGGACAGCCATCTATGGTGCAGAGGACTGTAAACGTCTACATTATTTTCACTCTAGTAGGAGTAGCGAGTTCAAACAGTTGCCCAGTGCTCTCCCTGTTGTGATTGTAGATGTTTGGCAGAGTTAGATTGCACCAAGTTTATTCAAGGAGATCTATGCACTGCCAATAACAATATGAACTCGGTCATTTACCACCTTTTGGCATCCCTGCTAAAGTGAGAGCATCTCACAATGCTGTGATACTCCATTAGTCTGCTGTGCTCATTCTATTCCATCAGGGTGGTTCCTCTTGGATGTTGGGTCTGCAGGACAGAGCTGGTGCCAAATCCCCATTTTCAGCAGGGTGCTGAAATTGCTGCTGTTCCTGACTCTGAATGGCTACTGAGTACAGTTAGTACCAAGAGACCACAAGAATCTGTGCATGCTCTTGGGGCTAGAACTGTGGGAATCCCAGACTGCTCATCTCTGTTCATGAGGTGGCTCCTCTCTACCTCGTCTTGTAATGGCACAAAACCAGTCCAAAGACTTAGGCTTCATGGAAATTGTTGGAATTCTTTCTGTAGAGTTAATTTGACTGTTTTAGTGCTCTATGGTTTGCTTGAATGTTTTAGGTGTCTGACCTGGCACAGAGTGTGGAAAGGAAAGGAAAGGAAAGGAAAGGAAAGGAAAGGAAAGGAAAGGAAAGGAAAGGAAAGGAAAGGAAAGGAAAGGAAAGGAAAGGAAAGGAAAGGAAAGGAAAGGAAAGGAAAGGAAAGGAAAGGAAAGGAAAGGAAAGGAAAGGAAAGGAAAGGAAAGGAAAGGAAAGGAAAGGAAAGGAAAGGAAAGGAAAGGAAAGGAAAGGAAAGGAAAGGAAAGGAAAGGAAAGGAAAGGAAAGGAAAGGGGAAAGGAAAAAGGAAAGGAAAGGGGAAAGGAAAAAGGAAAGGGAAGGAGGAAGAAGCACTGAACAGTGCGCAACAGAAGCACAGTGTGGAGGCATACTGAAAATAACTGAGTTCTGGGCAGACTAGCAGAGTGCTGATGTGTGCTGTCTTCAGCGTGACAGCTGGACAGATGTGTCCATCTCTGATCCCAAAGCATTAGCCAAGATGCTGTGCCAGAGCTGTTACCCCTGCCTCTGAGCGGCAGAAAAGCTGAAAAGCTCAGCTGCTTTTGCTGCACAATCTGCCTTCCAGCAAGGAGGTAGGTGGCTTGTGTCCGGCCAGCTTGGTGTGTTGGCTGGGCACGGTTGCCTCTGCCTATGGTTGACCCAGTAAACAAGGTGCTTGCTTAGGTGGAGCTACCTCATTCTGGAGATAGCTGCTTTGCTTTTGGGATTGGATCCAGAGATGAGAAGGTAACTGCTGAAGTTGCTTGCCAAGACAGCTCTCAAATCTGATGATGGATCAGGCCTTGAGGATAACTAACAGCAATTATCTTTACTGTAGCTATATCTATTCTGAGTGACTTTTTGGGGGGTTTGTTTTGTGTTGATTTTTGTTTTGTTTTGAAAAGAGTGCTGGTTTGTGTGTACTTCAAGGGAAATACCAGCCTTCATCTTGGCAAGTACAGCCTATTGGGTGCAGACTTGTCACTGTGGTGACAAATAGGGTAGCAGTGAGAAATTAAAATGCAAATGTATATTCTTCTGTTTAGTTTCTGACACATTCTTGTATTTTCATTTGGGAAAGCCTCATCCAAAAGCATTCCCCTGCTTTGGTAAGGAAGCAAATGATTTCAGAAAAAAACATGTTGAAATCATCAGGCCATTCATTGTACCTGTTTTGGTAGTGCGTCTTTTTTCTTAGCCATTCATTTGCATAACCCTAGCTCTTTTTGACCGTTCTGTACCCTTTTCTTTAGCAGATGTTTCCCCCCAGCACTAGTCATGGTGGCAGCTTGTGCAAGGTGGCAGGACTGGGTGAGTTTGGGGAGAGGGGTGGAAGCTACAGGTCATAAATAAGTGTATTGTGTGTGGTTGGTGGTATGTAGCAAGTGTGGTTTAGTAAGATGAGCTTCCAGCTCTTCCTGCTGAAGGGGATGCACACCTTCCTTTACACTGGCACATTTCTGCGAGATGATAGGAGGCTGAAAAGAAATGCCATTTTTACAGCCAAGTTTCTGTGTGTTACTTTTTCATGTGTTCTTACTGATAGAAGGCTTGGGTAGCTGCCCTGCTGTCAGACTGTATTACCTAGCTTCAGCTGGTCATGAATCCATGCTTCGTGTTCACATGTATTGCTTTTTTTCTTAAGGACTGCTCATGTGGGCAGTTACAAACACTGATGGAATGAGCATGACACTCCACATCTCCCTTTCCTCCCGCTGGTACTCAGATTTCATTAAGTAGGGCATTTGCAGTTTGAAATTTGTAATTGTAGCATCTGTCAGAAGGAAAGGAAAAAAAAAAAAACCTGCTAAAATAAGCAGGGTAGAGCACACTAGATCTGCTTCAGATAAAGCTGACTATTATCATGTGCTGTTAAACCAAGTGTTTTAAAGGATTAATAGATACTTTATTTTAAGAGATTGGTTAGTGGTAGGAAGTAAGGCTGCCAGTGAAATCTTTATTCCAGAGTCCAAATGCAAAGATCTCTTATTAAAATTTATCCAGTTGTTTAGCTTTTCTTAACAGAGTGTTCATAGGTCACAGAAACAAGTGCAGTATGAAATTTCATACTCAATAGTCTTTTAAAGAAAAATAGTTGTATTCCATAATTTCAGAAGAAAACAGCTACTGGTTTTTGCTGTCAACATATGCCCCTGTGTGTTTACATTTGTGTGTATCCTAGACTGTTTCGATTTTTGTTTTGTTATTTTAAGCAGTAGAAGCCTTTACAGGTTCCAAAGGATTTAATTTGCTTTCTTTCTAGCCACTTTTTCCTAAGAAAAGGTGACCGCACCAATGACGTGAAAAATCCTGTCTGCAGTATTGCCTTGCAATTCATTAACTCTGCTGCTTTGCCTCCGCTTGGCTTTGTTTCACTTTTTAGGTTCCCTTCTCCTTTTCATGGGAATCCCTGTTCTGGGGACTTTTTACATACTTGTCATCTGCCACATAAAGGGACAGGTGAAGGGAAGAGGGGGCTTTCTTATAACTGTTTTGTTAAGAGAGCCTTGTGGTTCCTAATCCACTGTAATTTGTCTCAGTTTCCTCTTCCTTAATTTCATTTTGCCCCTATTTCTGAACCTCCTCACCTTCGTGCTGATGACTCCTCCCTCCCTGATCTTTGGGTTTGGAGGCGTGGTTAGATGCCAGAAGCACTCAGTTATTACTTACACAGGGAAACTTCATCCTGTCTGACAAGCATACCATTCGTAGCCTTGAGGGATATACCTGAAGGGCGCTGAGTTTCCACTCAGAATTTAAGTAGATTAGATTATGTATACATATTTGTTGTGACTTGGCGGGTATTCCAGTGCCTGAGGTCTTAAAACCTGTACTTTGCTATACTCGAGGCAAGTTCAACTGCATGTTTCAAAAGATGCTCTGAGGAGATGGGAGGCTGCTGTTTGGAGTCCACAAATGTGTTATACTCTCTAGATCTGGTACAACACAGGAATTCTGACTACTGTTCTGTTTAGTCCTGTGTTTTGTCTTGATGTTAGGTGCTATCAGATGCCTCAAGAGGGGATATAACTGTAAGATACAGAGGAGAAGATCATCTCTTATTTTACTCTCTTCTGATTTGTATTTTGTCCTGCAAAAAGAGGATTGCTATTCTTTTTTTCCTGAAGCCTTCCTGAAATCATATTATAATTTTGTATGATCCAGTTATCTATGTAAATCTTGTCTGTCTGACTGTAAGCTACCTTCTGGCAATTAATCTCACAAGCTAATACTTTGCTGTTAAGAAACAACTCATGGCTGTTTATTTGTTTAAAATTTGCTATGCTGTGGCTTGAGTGTATCTGTCATAAGAACAGATGAAACCTGTTACTCTGAATCTGAACAAGTTACTCCACTGCCAATAGCTTTATCTTGTATCTTGTTTAAAAAAAAAAAAAAAAAAAAGAAAAGAAAGAAAAACCAAAACAACAAAGACTCAATCATAAAAATGCAGCCCCATAATTCAGGTGCTGCAGATATGCTGGAGGGAACTATGAAGTTAAAACAGCTGTATTTTATGAAATTCTGTTTGGTATGGCACTTTTCCTTATAAGGTCCAATGACCAATTGTTTTGATTGTTTAGAAGGAAAAAATTCCATGAGAACTGTTACTGAAAATGACTAACTTGGCATTTGTGATCTGTCGCTCTCTTACAACATTTGATGCAATACTGAATTTAAGATAGATGAAACATCCAGTTAGCTGCTCAGTGTTTCAGCTGTTCCTACGTGACCTATTTATTTCATTTTCTTGTAAATTGCTAATGATATCTGTAAATAAATACTCCTCCTTTTTCTAGTGGTGTCTTCTTAATATCCAGGCCTTTGTAAATAAGGAACGGCCTGTGCATCTGATAGAAATCTCCAAGACACGGTTTGCGATGCACAGTGACCTACTGGCAGCAAGGAGCTGAAGTGATTCCTTGGGTTTTGCCACCAGAGCAGGGAAGTCTTGGAAGGAGTGTTGCTCTGCAGCTGCTGATGGGCAGGGGAGGCTCTGAAAGAGCACTGTGGTTAGGGCTGCAATTTAGAAACAAATGGGTCTTGTTGGGAGAGGGGGGAAGACTTAACAGGGACATAGGCTGGATTTGGTTAAGCGGTTTTGTTTCTTTCTTTAAGCAAGGACTGGAAGTTGATAAAAATGTGCAAGGTGATACGCTTTAGATATGAGCTGCTTTTCTCAATGTTGCAGAGGGGGATGTGAGAGAGATGGGACCAGGACTTACAGATCTGAAATGTGCATATCTATCTGACCCATTGCTTTGGTGTCTTAGTGGCTTACAGAAGATGCTTGAATACAGTAATTACAAATCCGTTTGTGTTATCTGTTAGATTAATCTCTTAAAGGTAGAGGATGAGGAATAATCCATTGTGGGGATTTTTTTTTTTCATTATGATATTCTTCCTGTATGCTGAAAAAGATGTTTCTCTAACAAACAGAAACTGCATGTAAAATTCACTGCAATTTCCGTTCTTTACTTCTATTTTCCTTTTGTCAGTACGGAAACCTAGGATTCACTCAAGCAGACAATAGGTAGGATTGTCCCTTTGTGAACTTTAAAATGGATGAAGTGAGAAAGAATTTCTAGGCTGATGATTACTGAGAAATAATTAACAAATTCAATTCACTATGGCTTAGTCCACAGTAGGATGTTACCTTGAATACAGTGCAGTTCCTCTTACAGCATTGTGTGTCTGTGCTGAACTGAATTCTCAATGTTGCATCACAAAGGACTATTTACTGTAGAAAATGCTTGTTGTGGTGGGCTGGGTTCCACTCAAGGTTTCTTTGGGTTGATTGCTTATAATGTGCTTTAGTTCTTATTTCTTCAGACTTGGCTCACTACCCATGTCCTGCTTTACTAAACCAGGATCATTCTGGGTAGAGGTAGATGCTCCATACATGTTGGCAGGTAGGCAAGAGTGCTGCTTTTTGTGGTGGAGGTTCTAAGAAAGTTGGTTATAATAATCAATTAGTTTTGAAGGGTCTGCTAAGGTTCTGGTGGCATCCAGTTCATATATGACTGAGCCTGCTTGGATATGAATTATTATGGGATGGACAGGTACAGGTGCACACATAAATGAAGGAGAGAAAACACACCTGGACCTGGCCTCGGGAATGAATCAGCACAAGGGACCACAAAAGATACAGCAGAAGACAAAGAAACTCAACAGTATTCTTGATAAGTGCCCTCATACATGCTCAGGGCTGTGATTTTGCAAGTGACATTGCCACCAAATCCAGGAGTGAATTATTTTTTTTCTCTCAGATGGAACAGTGTCACAACAGAGGCCTGAGGTAAATGAGTTTAAAAAAAAAAAAAAAAAAACAAACAGAAAAAAAAAAAGTCTGTAGCCTCACCCTCACCTATACCATAGTGTCCTCCTGGCCTGGGTTTGCTTCAAAGCACTGTGTCTCCTCAGCTGTGAACAATACCCAAGAAACAGCTACAGGATCCTGTGGAGGCTGGAGGAGGAAACTGATCTGGTAAGTATTGCATGCCCAATTGCACAATAACTTCACAGGAGGGTTTAAACTACTTTTTCTGGAGCATCGCTTCATCACTCAGGTAGCAGCCTTTCCCTTGCCATTTAACTTAGCTATTCTCAAGCTTATGTCAGACTCCTGTTTTATTTATTTTCTGTGAACTTCTCATCCATACGGATGTACTGTCACTTACTGACCATCTCTAAACTTCTGCACTCCAGCTACTGTCCCTCCATCCTTTCATTTCTCTTATTCCGTCATCCAGAGTATCAGCCTTTACTGTTGGTATCCCCTACCCCTGTCCCTGGTCTTTGCTCAGCTAGCCTTGCCTTCTTACCAGTCCAGCTGTATGGAAGGACTTCTCAGAAATGTTCCTGTCTCAACTCCTTGACACCTGCTATGTCTTCTGCTTCCCCTTGTTCTCTGTGCTCTTTACCTTCTGTGTAAAAGACCCATTTAATGAGGAATAGCGTCAAGTTGTCTTAGCTGCCCAGATCAGTTATCCTCACTGTCCAAATCTTTACAACTCTGTCCCGTACCTACCTTGCCCTATATGGAAAGCCTGGAGATCTGCAGAAGGAGAATGCTGACCCTGCTCTTGGTGTTGATGTCACCATGGAGCTCACTGCCTGCTCCCTGCCTTGGGGACCCTTAGGCTGTGGGGAAGGCAGGAAGCAGCCCACCCCAGTTAGACACAGCAAGGAGCTGTCCCAGCTGAGCTGAAGCCATGGCATGGCTCACCTCCATGCTCCCTGGAGCTCTGCTCCTCAGGTTGAATGCAAAGGGAGATAGTTTGAAGGCTGGAGGGAGTCATGTGTTCAGGGGGTGTGCACAGACATAGAGAATGGATAGTGCTGTATGGGACTGCTTCCTCCTGCTGCTGCCTACACCCCTGCCTGTGTGACATCCTTCAGCTTAGCAAGTGTTGGTTTGCCTTCCTCTCAGTCAGTGACTGTCACATCTGTGCTGCTGACTCATGTTCTGTAAAAGTTTGTCCAGCACCTGACTCCACAATTGCAAGAGCTCGTGATCACACTTTTTGATACTTTTGCACGCTTTTTTCTTCACTGTTCCCCTCAGTGAAATGTCATCTTCTCATCAGTCTTACTTCAAAGCTTTAATGATGTATTTCTTTGCTGTGCCAAGTCCCAGACATGATTCACACTTTTCTGCCTCCTTTCTCTACTGATGTGATCTGTCATTTCCTCCTCGCTAATCACATCCTTCCCCAGCTTTGGTTATGCTGCCCCCCTGCTCCAGACCTTAGTCATGCTCAGAGTATTTATTCATCCTAGAGCAGTCTCAAATACAAAGCTGTGCTGTTGCGAAGTTTCATTACCGTGCTCAATCTTCAGCCAGGGTGAAGTACACAAAGAATTTGGAACTGTGTTGCTATTCTGGATCTGTGTAGTAGAATGAGCTTGTGTAGATCTAAAAGCTGCAACAGAAATTTCTTAGCTTTGCAGTGTATTTTACCATAATTTTCAGGAGCCATAAAAACAGTGAAAATAGTGTGTAAGAGAGAGGTTTGATACAAAAAGTGCAGGCAAAGGAGGTGTTGGGTTGTTGGTATTGGAGTTTTCTTTCCCCCCCTAAGGAAATGCTCCTCTAACACTCCCGGATGAAGCTTATTGATAGGTAACCTTGCAGTGCATTATCACAATTTGCCTGTTGTCTTTACAAATGAGGTCCTCAGGTCTCCCAGAAATTTGTTAGGGAGTGCAGTCCTTCAGCATAAAGACATCTACTTTCCCATGTATGCAGTTAAATATGTAATGCATATTAGTTTTTTCTTTAAAAACCAAACAAAAAAAGCCAACAACCAAAAGTAGGATGCTTTATACTCAAATTCCCTATCCAATAGTGTCTGACTATTTCAAGTCTTGAAACAATAGCAACCAGCTTACTCCATTACGTATGTCAGAAAAACCTACAACAGCATATGTAGTATGTGGAAGTAATTTGGAAAGCATTTTGCAGTTTTGAAGGGCACACGGTGAAAAGAGAAACTGGGAGAAAAGAATCTAAATGTGGTCATGAGGGAAGAAATTAGTTAGCAGTATTAAAATAGACTTTGTAATGAGTGGGGTGACTAGTAACATCTTTATTTTTTCTGATTTCTCTTAGCACATAAAAAAGCTGCAGTCCATATGAAGAGGGAATTAGTAGCTCAAAGGTAGCCATCAGATTTCAGAAGATAAACAAAAGGTGGATCTGAACTTTGAAATTGTCAGCTCAGCAAAGGCAGAGTGATGAAAGGAGGGTTTCCTGGAGAACCCCCAGAAGATTGTGATGGATTATGCGTTTCTGGAAGGCGACAAGAAACAGGCAGTACAAAGGTGCTAAACCTAAACAGTTCTAACAAAACACTGGTCAAGCATTTTATCGCCAGCATCCTGCAAAACATAGAAGGTATTTCAGATTGATACCACTATGTCAGTTGAGCTGAAATGTTTCCTGACTACTCTGATTCTTGTGTATACCATCTAGAGGAGCACTCTGGGCAAGACTCGCTTTGTTTTTAAGGTCATTATTTTTCACTGAAAAAAAATGACCATCAACTAAATCAGTCAATAAATCCATTTGTCTGAACACCTGTCTGAAAAATTAATTGAACACACAACTATTGTAAAATTAATCTCTTCACAATTTTTAAAAAATAAAATTAAACATACCTTTTTGATTGCAAATTTTTTGCTAGCCTAGAGCTACTTTCCCACAGCGTGAAAGTAGCTCGAGTGTCTTGTTGGAGAGCACTTTTAGAGGAAGACATTCTCTGGGATTCACAAAAGCATCTCTATTTCATGTTTCCATCTGCCCTCCAGGATTTTTTCCCATAACATGAATGCATGAAACATTGATGCATACCATACAGTCATAAGACTATTTTTATTCCATCTTTTTTGTCACCATCTTCCTTCCACCTTTCTGGAAGCCTGCCCTACTAGCAGTTTGCAGCTGTTCAAGGCAAAGTCTTGCATGTGTTTTTCTCACATCGCTTAATGTACGCTTGAAACACGGGAAGCAGAGTCTGCTGAGCTGCTTTAAGAAAAGAGAGCTTGTAAGTGGCCTGGTGTCTTGGACTGTGGAGAATAAAATTTAAATTTCAGGACATCAGGGTCTTTCATTGTACATCACCCAGTGTTGGTGAATGCTTACTGTGATAAACTGTGTCCAGCGAGACTGAGAAAATTTTAAGCTAGTGTTTTTGGAGGTGGAGCTGGGGCACAGTAGGGCAACACATGTGCATTTCAGAGCGTTCTTCTGTGACAGCAGGGAACCCTATCCCTGCCCCTTGACACAACATGAAGAAACCTTGTGCTACTGTCAGCCTTCCTGACTTGCTTGTCCTGCCAATAACACGATGATTACCTTGTGATTTAATGGTAAAGTTTTTTGGTGACCACATTGTTATGACATTTCATCAGGCTGATGGGAGCTCCCGAAATGGATTTCTGTTGGTGCAGTTCCAGGACAAAATCTCTGTGGACTTCTAGCAGATTCTGGCTTTGCTGCCTGGAACTGATCCAGTCATTGCTTCTGCTCACCTGAATCCAAATATCGTAATCCAGGTGGCTATTCTGGATACTAACTACCTGCCTTATCACCCACTGCAGTGTTCAGTTGTGTAACTCTAAATTATGCAAGACTGCTTTTAGTTGTTCACTAATCTGGCATCAAATCTCAGAATTCTTATGCATTGAGATGTGCATCCCAAATTGCATTGCACGGCATCACAGTGCTCTGGAGCAGAATGCTCAATGTGCCGAATGGGAAATGGGAACAAATGCAGAGCTATGTATTTACCTTGTTCACAAGGATGCTCTCATAGCAACGGGGCTTGTGGGGGCTCTGAGTAGTCACTCTAGTCAGAGTAAGCTATTTAGGTGTGTAGTAACAGCATTGCACAAAGCTGGTACATTGAACAGAGTCAGAAATAAATTTGGTGTTTGTGCTGTGGAGGTTCAGAAAGGCTCACTGGTTACAGCTTTGAAGAGGGATTTACTTTGGTATTACCTTAGGTATTCTGCATTGTCAGTTAAGGCTTTTGTGTTTTAGCTTATAAGGTCATTTGATACCATCATCCAGCATCACAGTTGTAGCAGTAGTAGCAAAAGCAATCATAGCTAGATGTAACACTTCCTATTTACTGTAAAGCTACAATATTCTATGAAGTATTTTCTTTTCAGATAGAACAGCAGTTCCTTGACTATAGGTTGTATTGGAAATGGCTGCTTGGAAATAGTCACTCTTTCTTACTTGTTGCCGTTCTTTGAGGGCTGGGATAAGAGGAAACAGGGCAACCAGGATTATCAGCATTTAAGATGGAATAGCTCCAATAAATAATATGGTTAAAAGAAATCCAAGGTTACAAAAAAGCAGTGCTAAAGTGTCATAGCTTTTGCTGCCAAGCAATGTTTTTTTGGCAGTGTGGCTCAGGACAGGACTGGGCTTCTGCTGCAGGCTTTGCACTAATGCGTGGTTACCACCTATACCCGGGATGTGTTGTTACGTAATGGGGAGACTACCCTATCTCTCAGTCACTTTTTATCTGTCCTGCATGAGTTGTGTTTTTATTCCAGAATTGATCTCAAACATCTAGTGTAGCATCATGAGAGAAATTGGTTCCTGTTGAAGGCCTTGTCCTAGCACAGTTCTCGCAGCTTCTATGACGTGTTGAGATTTTTTTCAAACACCAGTTTGCCCTTCTTATTTGAGCTTGTGTTAACTAGCAGGACTAGAGCACCAGAAGCCCTTTTACTTGAATAATAGCTGATACTGTTAAAAACATCTTTAATTATGAATTTTTAGGTGACTATCTCAAAAACCAAAACTTGGAACAGCTATCCAATCTATTTGTGCTCTGCAACCTAATTACATTGTCTGTACATGCTCAAGTATTCAGGTTCAGAAAAATCTTCTGAAATGCAAGTATGGAAAATCATGGTTTCAGGGGAATTCTGGGCCAGGCAGGCCTGTACCAGGCAAATCTGAAATCTGTATTTGGTTGGTAGATGCTGTAATAAAGCATCTTATGCAGTGGCCAACTGCATAAGAAGATAATCTGAGAAGAGTCAAATAAGCACTTGTGAGGAAGCCCTGTCCTGGGGAATTGGAGTTCTTGGGAGGATCAGCAAGAAGTAAAGATGTTCTGGTTCAAAATTCAAAGTGAATTTTATCAAAAGGACTTCTTAAGGAAACTAAGATAATATAAGAGGGGAGGTCTTTGCAGAATGACAGCTGTAGATGATGAAATGAAAGTAAATGACAGTTTAAGATGTACAGTCAAAGGGTAGAAGTAGAAGGTCAGTTCCCAGTTAAAGAAGGGTCCCACTTAATTTCCACAGACATCTGTGGAACATGTTCATGATCGGTGTCAGTAAAGGGGATGAGCAGTTGGGTGAGGAACTTTGCAGTGAAGGAGAGAACTAGCTGTGGAGAACAATGGAAGGACAGTGAAGTGCTGAGGACTATGCAACAAAATGGGTGATAAGATTCAGTGTAGATAAATTATGATGATAACTAAGAAGGGTAACTGGGCAGAACAGTCCCTTTTATGTATTGGATTAAGGGTTTGAGCTGAGTATTACCATTGAGGAGTAAGATTTGGGAATTGTGATTGGCGATCCTGTGAGATCATTAACTCATTGGTCACCAAAACACAATCCAAATATTAAAGTAAAAATGTACAGAATAATTTTTGAGAATGTCATTACAAGAGTGTATGTTCAAGTTGCTTCCAAGTATTGTGTATTTCTGGAGCCTTCAAAGGTATATTAGAACAAGATGAAACTTAGAGAAGGTCAGTAAGGATGATGAGCTACATAGGGTGGCTGCCATTAAAGAACATTTCTATAAATTGGAACTTTGGTCTGGGAAAATGATTGATTGAGGGCAATGTTGTGGACATCTACAGAGGAAGGAAGATGAATACTAACCACTGCCTTTCAAAACAAAAGCATGCACAGTTACGAGGGTAGGCAGATTCAGAGCCTTCAAAAATAAGAAATCCTTCATGAAATCAGTAGTGGAGAGACCTGTGGGATGACTTGTTAAATATATGTTGTAGATATTATAAAAAATGATATGGTTTCCAGAATTGTGAATTATTGCTTGGAAGGTTGATGTGCTCAAAGTTGCTAAACAGAAACCACATATGGTTCAGAAAGTCCCTGACATCAAAGGAGTGGGTGGTCTGAAGAGAATCAGAGAAATACCACACATCTGTGACCTGTTCTGTATTTTTGGCTATTACTGAAGATAGAATACTGGCCTAGACATAGCACTTAACTTGCCCCCACACCCATGCTCATTTTAAGGTGTCTTGTGGCAAAGGAAATACTTTTCCATAAAAATATCAAATTAGTTCCTGACAATATTAGTGTATAATCTCATGCACCTTTAGGTTGTATGTTCATGCTTGCGTGTGCATCTACAGGATTTCCTTTGCATATTATTATATAAATAGCATGGGTCTGTATGCAGATGAAATAGTAACCAAAGTTTGTTTTCACAAAAGCATCATCACTTTAAAAATGGGTGCAGATTATTCTTGAGGAGGAGGAGGGGTGGTGGTGGTGTGATTCCAAAACACATGAAAACACTTCCGCTGGTTTTAAAAATTCTAGCAGTAATTACACTAACAGTGTCATTTGTATCACAGTCTCTCCAAAGTTTTTAGAAAAACATCTTTGCAGTGCCATAGAGATTCTTGAAAAGTCCATAAAACCACCATCATCAGATGGGTTAGTTCTAGGCAGCTTTTGTTTCCTTTAATTTAGTGTATAACCAGAAATCCTTTGCAACGTTTAGTAACCAAAACTGACCTCTCAAGATTTAAAGTGGACCTAAGTAATCTGAACATGGAAAGCCCACAAAGAGATGCTGGATGGTATTGTGATTTTTTTTTTCCTTTAAGTTACAGACTATTAGGTCATGCTAAAATAAACATTTGTAAGTTCATGTTCTATTTTTCCAGAAACTTAAGGGGAAAAAAAAGGGCAAGCATGATAGAACTTCTATATCCTGAAAAAAAAAAGTTATGTAATGCTCTTTCTAGTGTAGCATATTATAAGAATGAGTTACTTTCTAAAATTAAAAAGTTAGTTGTCCAAATTTCATGACTGTAGTACAGGTCTCAGGATTGCATAGAATTATGACAATGAAAAAAAAAACACATTAAACTTAATAGTTATATCTATATAAATACCTATTTTTGTATGATGATTACTGTCCCACAGGAATCCAGTGGGTTTTTTCCTCCAAGTCCTTGCTTTATTAATTAATAAAAGATATGTATATTTAACAGATGTTTACTACTGAAATCTGTGTATTTACTAATCATAAGAAATGTGTTTAATAATTTTAGTGCATTTGTTTCCATTGCTACCCAAATTTCAGACTGGTTTGAAGGAATTGGGATTTTTTTTCTGCTCAACTGCCTGCAGTTTCTGTAGGTTTCCCTGTTTTGTGGATGTTAAAAAAAAAAACCAAAACAGCAAAGCCTTAAATAAAATCTAGTATTGATGAATCTTGTATTTTTCTGTCTTCTATATTATATTCTTTGCAGCATAATCATTCTGCACACAGTAGATATTAGTAATGCGCTGTCACTAACAGTAGACTACAATGGTTGCCTGGTTTTAGTTTCAGTGGTTATGTTATTTCATTGTGTTCTAGATGTTAGGCTGTTCCCCTGAGGGGTGAACTCTTATGTGTTATTATCTCTAAGTCATTCTCATGTTTATATCTAAGATCGCTGGAGAGATATTTTCACTGTTTTGCCCACATCACTCCATTTTCCTGCAGCAGCTTTCGCAGGCAGTTCTCCTGCTGCATGCCTGGATTTGAGGATTTGGTTGTGTCTTCCTGCAGCCTGTGCATGCTCTCACTGCTGTTCTACTTTGCTCCCTCAGCCACTCCTTTGCACTGTAGGCTAAAGCTTGAATCCTGGGACCAGGATTTCCCTGAATTGAGCTGTGTACTATAAGCAGGTCCTGAAGTTCAAGATAAAATAAATACAGCCTTGTGTATCTATTTTAAAAACTCACACAGCAAAACTATCTCATCTTTTGTGATTAGTTTGCATATGTGTGCATGCTCCCTTTACATGAAGCACCACTGTACCATAGGGCCAGTGCCTACATCTTTGAATGGTTATTTGCAGTAACTGTTGTCTGAAAATGTAGAAGGCCAAGTGGCATCACCCACCTCCCAATGCCATCTCGCCCCACTGGGGCCTCAGTGTTGGATTCCTGTGTCTTTTCACATCTCTCTGTCGGCTTATGAGAGAAGAGGAGCTGTAAAAGCGTGGCTGATTTCCAGCTGCTCTCAGGTAGGGTACCCGCCAACTCTTCTCTCTCGCTGCCTGCCATACAAAAGGCCACAGTGACAGAGACAGGACTCTGGGGGCCAAGATCTGTCCCTCCTGCCATTTGGCACTGCCTTATTTTTGGACAGGTGTCTGCACGTGTTGAGTGCTGTTCAAATCTCTTCCAAGTTACACAAAAAAGCAGACAGAAAATTAAATTTCACTTTGTGATAGTGCAGGTGTGAGCCTCTCCTGGCCTAGTCAGACTTCATGGCCAGACTCACTTCCTGTTGTCTCACCCTAGCAATGCCCATTCTTCCTTTCTGCCCTCCAGCATCAATGCCTTAGCTTGAGTTTCCAGATGTAGAACCACAGAGAGACCTTCATTGCCCCTTTCCCTCTCCACCCTTATTCAGCTAAGAGCAAATGGGGGAGGATCAGCATCTTCCTACCAAAGTCAGGATTCTCTAAATATGAACAAAGGGGAGCAGGCTCCCTCAACTGTCTCTTTTAAAAGTGACATGCTGTTCAAATAAATTCAGATCAAATGGCCTGCCAAACACAAGCCAGGATGCAGACCCCTGAATGAGTCAGAAGACTTGATTTTAATTCAATGTGGAGAAAGGCATCCCTAAATAGGTTGAAGCATCAATGCTTCAACATCTTTGCATGGATTTTTCTTACCTGCTTGATTGTTTCCATTGGTGGGATCAGCTTCTCCATCTGAGATCCTTACGGAAAGTTTATTCTCTCGAAGAGGGGCCTCTGAAAGCCACAGGTGGGAAGTTGGATCTTCTGCTGTCTGCAGCTACTCTGAGTTGAAGCTTCTGCTGCAAAAAAATTTGAATGTTTTTCTATGGAGCCGGTCAGACCTCCTGCTCTCTCTCTGAGGCCTGTACAAGTGTGCAGTAGGCACGTTGATCCTTGTTGATCCAGGAAGAGTGTCTGAGCCTTGCAGGGCAGCAGGTCCCAGCATGCTGTCCTGGAGCAGTGCAGGCACTTTGCCACTTCTGCCCTCAGCCCCTTCCAGCAGCTAAATCAGCAGGAGGATTAAATCTGCTCCCCCATAAAATGGAACTGCCTGGTGAGAGGATTGTGTGTAAGCCCACAGCAGAAGGAAAGCCAGAGAAGGCTACATGGTGCTCCTTCTTTGATTGCCTTAATCTGGGGTTAGATTCCTTCATCTTTAGGAGCTCTGGCAATATTTGTGCCATTTTAAGAGCCCCAGCTGAAGGCGGTGAGGTTTGTAGTTGGAGTCATAGAACAGTTTGGGTTGGAAGGGACTTTAAAGATCACCTAGTACCAGCCATCATGCCATGGGCAGGGACACCTTGCACTAAACCAAGTTGCTGAAAGCTCCATCTAGCTTGTCCCCTTGAATGCTTCCAAGGATGGGTCATCCACAGCTTCTCTGGGCAACCTGTTCCAATGACTGGCTCTCTACAAATGGAGGTGATACCTGACAGTTATTTTGGCTCTTCTGAGCTACGATGATGAGATCAGCTGTCTCTTGCTGAGGATTTCACCAGCTCAGCTCCCTGTTTGCTCCAGCAGAGCAGATTTCATTTGTCAGTACTTTTTAGTCAGGTGACTGCTTGTCAGTGCTTTTTAGCCTATTAGTCACCTGGTACAGAAAGGAAAAATCATTACTTATGCTGCAGTAATGGTGGCTCTTCTGGTACATGGGCAGTAGAGGCACCAAAAGTCATCTATTGTCCTTTACTCTGAATGGGTCTTTACTATTGACAAACCTGAACTGGGGCATCCTGAGATTAGGTTGCTCCATTACCACCCTGAGCAGCTCCTTGCTTCCTTGGGTTGCATTTGTTCATCCTCTTTTCTTCCTCAGCTAGGATGCCAGTCGGTGTTTCAGCTTTCCAAATGTCACACCACAATTCCAGCTAGGACATCAACTCTTGCCGATGTGTTGCTCTCCCATGCCCCTGCTCCCTTTCACGAGCCACAGTAAACCTTGACAGTTCAAGTCACATCGGCACCTAAACCCCTTAGGTGGGAGCACAGGTTTGGGAGCAGCAGGGGAGAGGGAGATTGCCAAAGCAGCGCGTTGACAGCAGTGGTGTGGGCGATTGGGTTTGTGTCACAGTGTGAGTGAAGAGCAGAGGTGGGAGCTGCCACTGCTGCTGGCTGTGCTAGGTGGGGCAGTGGGGGCAGAGCGTGGCACTGCTGGGGAGTCCTTTGCCTTGTGCAGGGCTGGGATGGTTCACAGGCACAGCCTGGATGGACATAACTTCAGAGGACTTGGTCCTGTCCGTGTGAGTACGTGCTCACCTGGGATCTGTGCGGACAGCACTTCTTAAAGAATCAGTTTCCATAGGGTAAGTAACCACTTTCCATTTTGTTTCCTTAAAGAAATATTTAAAACCCACAGTGACTCTAATGCTATTAACTCCTTACTGAGTTATACCATTATTATGATTCTGATATTTCTAGGACCTTTCCTGTGGTTTAAAACTGATTGATTTCAGGAATTGAAGCTAGATTTGCTGTTTTATATAAAGGACAAAATGACAAATACTGTGTTCTCAGTACTGTGTTCTAATTATTGCTCTTTTATTTTGAAAAAAAATAACCATGAAACTGTTATTTTCCTTTACTGTGCTTGAACCCTCTTAAGTATGAAATGCAAGTTAGGAGGAGGATTATTGGTTATATTTCTGTATTGTCTTCATTATCCTTTTAGTTGAGATATCAAATGTTTTAAAATATTTTCAAGTGTAAGTATTTTATCAGATTTTAAAATAGGAACTGTGAATTTGGCGGAAAAAAAGTGTTACTCTTTTTAATAATAAAAAGGAATAGATTATTTTATATTTATATTTTATTTTATTTATCTTCCACACAAGGGTTTTGGGGCACTTTTTTTAGTTGAAATTGAAATATTATCTAACCTGGAAATATCAGGGTGTTTGGATACTTAGCAAAATTAGTGCTTCACAAATTATGGAAGATATGGCAAATTGTAAGAATTCTAAGAATTCTGACAAATTAGAGAAGTTATGTTTTGTTATACCCAAGTGGGCTTTGGGCACATGCGTGTGACAACGCATTTTGCAGTGTGATGCTTCTCTGCTTCATGTGGAGAATACTTCAAACTTCGTTATTCATTAAAAATTCTTCCTACCTCATCTAGGTGAAAAGCTTAGTAACACTATGACTATAAGCAGTTACAAGGAGAATGGTACATCTTTGTCCAGTATTATGCCTCAGAACTTTTCAAACATCCAAAGCTTCTGAGAAAGGTGGTCTAGAAATCAGCATTATAATGTATAACTTTTTTTTTCTGTGCATAAAGAAAAGTCTTTTATCCAATAACATGCATATTGTTGCAAAGCATAGGAATTATTTTATCTTTTCACTAAATCCTGTCAAATGGAGTAAATGTTTTCATTACTCATGCAAATGTAGCCCTTTTTGTGTGTACATTGTTGAGCTCTTTACGTAATAATGGCTCTGTAGAAATTGAGATCCCACTAATTGTAGGTGTAGCATTGCCCTCACCTGGATCCACTGCATTGTGATTTTGCTGTATTCGTAAGGTAATGAATGAATGAGAGTACCTGACTGTCCTCCTTCATTCTCCTCAGCTCCTGTAGCTCCTTTAGCTACATCTCGTATTTATCTTGTTTATTTACTTGTTCCAGTTGCTTCATTTTCCCCTGATTCCATAGTCCTTCCATGTCTCTAGTGGCCTGCCCCTGAGGTCATCTGCTTTTTGCTAGAGTGACTTTAGATGTGTGATGAGCATTGAGGACTATAAACATTTAAGAGAAAATGTTAAATGCCACTGAGAGGACTTGATAATATTTTAACAGGATTTGCTGGGGTCTTTTTTCCAAACAGGAAATAGTCTGTAAATGTGAACAGTGAAGGAACTAAGTCCATGAGGACTTAGTCCATTACATCTATGTGTCTGTCTTAATATTGTCTATTGAACAATAGTAGTATGTTTGTAGAAATACCTAACAATAGTAGTACCTCAGTAGAAACGTGGAGAATGAAACTCTTCCTTTGTGATAGTGGAAGATGTTGAGATGGGCATTGCAGGGGAATGGATTTATAGGGGTCTTGCTGGGAGAGGAAATAAGGAGTCATCGTCATTTTCTCCCTTTAACAAGATGATTTGGGAACCCCAAAAAGTGGAGGTGAGGGTTGTGCACATTAGTTGAAAACAGAACTTTTTCTTTGAATACTGGAGCTGTTTCTGCCTCCTGCCTGTGTGTAGAAAGCCCCACATAAATGTTCCTCAGCCATCACAGAGCTTCAGTCGGTTGCTCTTAAGCACTTCTGACATTAATGGGTATTTAGGGACACCTGTTTGCTCACATTCACGCTCACCAAAAGAGGATGCTGGGGCTGTGCAGAGCTGAACTTGGTATCAAAAGGAAGAATGATTTCTGGAATGAATGGGAAGCCAGAAGGGAATATGTTTTGTGTGGGGGGAAATGTTACATTACTACAGGGCTCCTGCCAAACAGCTTCAGCCTGCTGTGGGGTATGTATAGGGCTTTGCCCTTACACATCTGGAAGAATTGGACAGGATAAACCTCCCCATTACAAAGAGGCACTGAACATGTTTTCTGTGTATACCTGTGTCATCCAGGAGGCCTTCTAGCAAGACAAGGAAGACTTGCTGCAAATTTACAAAAGGAGGATGGCAGAGGAAAGGGAGATACAAGGGAAATTCCAAAAAGGCCCTCTCAGTTTGCTCAGGCATACCTAGACTTGTCCTCCTTTGGGATTTACCTGTAGCATGTAATCATTAAGAGGTTTTATTATTTTTTTAAAATTAATTTTATTTTCCTTTGCAGGTCACCTTTTAAGCTGCTATTTCCTGTATAATTAAGCAGAATGAAGGCATTAGGTTCTAGTAAAGTTGGGCCTAATCCAGAATCTTCTCTTATTCAGTCCTTTCTGAGTAAGAAACTCAAGTCTGGGCCCAGCATTTCACATGTTTTGCTGTTACATCTAAATTATTTGTGGTCTGTGGATTTTAATTTTTTTTTAACTATATGAAAACTCCTTTGCTTTTGTCTAATTTTATCTCTTTATGTGTCACTGTCCAGCATAGCATTAGTTGAAATTATGTAAGTATAATGCAAATTGAAGTGCATAATTGCTACTGATAATGCAAGAATGATTCCTACAGTTTATAATTAACAGTATATAATGTTCTGTGCATGGGTTGGATCTGTCCCTTTTAACTTTTCCTTTCCGATTCTTTCCAATCCCTGGTCTTGCTGCATCACAGCCTTTATGAATGCACTGGTTTTGCTGGAGTCTAGTCCATTGTTCCTTTTGTTTTTCAGACCAGTAAAAATGGGAAGTACTGGATTCTGGTTTCCTCCAAGAAGAGTCAGCGGAACTGGTTAAGACCAAAATCTGAGGACTTTAGTGGGCAAACATCAGGTGTGCATTGAACAGAGGTTGCTTTAATCCTCTTTAAATATATGCTTCTTTAAAAATAGTATTATATATAAGCTTTTGTGTAATGTGTTTGTTATATTTGATACTACATATAATCATTCATCCTGCAGTTGTGAAAGCACCAGTAAGAATGTGGATTTTAAGTGATAATATGTTGAGACACAAGCAGGCAATATTACTCATAAAATGCTTTCAGCTGGTCTTTGGAAAATTTAATATTTGAGGATCAGTGTTTTTTTAAAATTTTATCTCCATTGCTCAGTCTATATATCCACACCCAAAAAAAATGAAAAAAAGTGGTTATTTGCTATTCAGAGATCAGTACTGGCATTCTTAATTGCCTCACCTATTGAGAAGTGATACTGAGATAATAGTGCATACGTGTTTTTTAATAAAACTCTGTCATTGCCAAAGATTGGATCACACTATATTTGTTCTAATGATGCATTTTTAAGGACACTTGAACACAGTTCAAAGTCAGCTTAATTAGTTTTGATCGTAGAGGAACAAAACCCAAATTTTTCATCCCTGTGAATGTTCTAACTTGCGCAGCAGCTAGGTTACCTGAAATTTTGGAGAAGAAAACAGTGATCTTATATTGGCCTGAATATAGGATGGTTTCCAGCCTGAGATGTGATCTTTGCATTGAGAAAAGGAGTGAGAAGTTGTCAGATGTTAATTTGTTAAGCTTAATATGTTGTTTCATAACGAAGGCTGCTATTGACATCACATCAGGTTCACCCTTCTGCATGGCCTCATATCCTGCATCTCCCCAGCTTGATGTTCAGTTCCTTCCCAGTGTTACCAGCTCACCCCTATCATCATGTCCTTAGATATTCCCAATGCCTGTGCAGCACACCCTGAGCCTCCCTAGCCCTACACCCCCATCCCCGTTCTGTCCACTCTCCCTCCCTGTGGTGGCTCACCCTCTTTCCGTGTATCTTTCCTGCTGTCCCCATTTCTCTTGTCACTGTCTGGGCACAGACTCCTCTTGCTGCTGAGCCAAAGTAGCTCCACTGTCATGCAGCAGGCTTTGGAGACTGTTCACTTGCCTTTTCTGCTAATCCTGACTTCCTTGTCTAAAGCTAGGTATGGATTTGGCAGGGGGGGCAGAGGGGCTGGATACCTTGTACCCCATTGGGGCTGAAAGTGTGCCCTGGCCATGTGGTGAGGGCTGTGACTGCTGTGCTCTCAGCTCTGTGTGATGGGTCTCATGCACATGCCTCTGTGGTATAAAAGTACCCTGTGCAAGTGTAGGTCAGGTTGGATTTTCTTTTCCGCCCTGAACTTCATTTGTCAGATTAGACTAAAATAAAATTTCATTCTACATTCAGGCCAATATGCACTGAAAACCAATGTGTTCATTAAAAGAAGAACAAAATTAATTTTATTACCGGATTCTGGTTAAAGCCTATATTAAAAAAAACCAAAAACTTTCAATCAACAGATATATCACAACTCTGATGTGAATCAGACTCTCCTTTTGATTACATTGGTGGCTTCATTGAAGTCTTTGTAATTGGTCTTCATTTACTTTTATTTAAAAAAAGTATTGCTCTTAGGTCTCCAAACAACTGTTCTTTATAAACTAGAATTAGTGAACTAGATTGTTGATTATGAGACAGAAAATAAAATTAAGCTGATACTTTGAAGACCTGTGCATTTTCCCACTCATGGAACTGATGTCTCCAGGCTTCATCCCATGAATGGGAATGAGTTTGAGACAAATCTGAAATCAAGAGAGTCCTTAAAGAAATACTAGGTATCTTAAAAATAAGTTAGTGTTTCCTTATGAAATTTAAGGGAATAAGGTGGTCTTGCAAAACTGCTTGCTTAAAAGAGGTAGCATAGTTTAACCTGTCATTCAAGGGCTTTAGGGTTGAAAGGAAGCAGATTTCCATCTTGGTGTGCCAGTACTTCTCTCCTCCTCTAAAGACAAGGGAAAATGGGGAGGGAGGAAAAGGCTTAGACAAAGGCATACTCTGTGTACACGTTTCAAATGGAAGATTTCAAATGGAGGTTTGAGGATTTCTTATAATGCAGACATTGAAGAGGCATTTCCCCTTCTTCCTCTCCCTGCTTCTCTTGTCCTGCCATGCATAGAGGAAATCACAGGATTTCCTTCCTTCTCGCTTTCTTCCAGGACCATGCTAGGGCACTTGCAAGGACCGTGTTGTTATCCCCCCGGCACACCTGGGCGCTGCTCTCCGCTCCTCTCTGGAGCAGTTGGCTCCCTCCATCTCTGCTGAGCCTCAGCAGGGCTGAGAGGACAGCTCAGGCCGGGGCTCCCTCCCAGCTACCAGGCCTCCCTCCCTGCCAGCAGGGAAGAGCCCGGTTTGTTTTCCAGGGAGGCGGCGTTGGGCCGGAGCAGCTGCAGCCTGGTGGTGCCTGCCTGGCTCCAGCTGCCCGGTTCCACCTGTCCCAGCAGCTGCGGCTCCCCGGCCCTGCTGCCAGGGCGGTGGCGCTGCCCGCACGCCGAGCCCTGCGCTGCCCGGCCCCGGTGCCGCCCGGCCCGGCCGCCCCTGCACAGCTGCCCCGGCAGAGACCAGAGGGGACAGCAGCTGCCAGCCGTGACACCGGGCTGGGGGTGCATGGTGGCACTTTCAAGGGAGAAAGGCTAAATTTTGGGGCTTTCCAGCCCTCAAAAATGCTTGCATTGAGTACTGCCCTGCTGTCCTCTTTGTCCTTGCTGCTGCAGATGTCACGCTCCACCCTTCCCACTCTAGGTAGCACAGGATTTTGGTATCTATAGTAGCACTTGTGCTCCAAGGATGAAGCGAAGCTGTCAGCAACCCCTGACAAAGGAGGGCTGTTGAGTGCCCTGTGGTGGCAGGTGCCCAGTTGCCACTATATGATACCAGATGACGAATTTAAAACTTCTCAACCACGAGTGAGACACAAGGATCACGTCACGCACACCCTTACAATGAAAGCCTCAGGTTTAGTTGACATTTTGCTATGCCACAGGGGCAGGACTTGGAGCCTCCATCCTGAGCTAGCCTGAGTCTGAATGCTTACAAGCCTTCATGTCTCACAGGGTAGCATGAGGAGGCTGGGGGTCTCCAGGACTGGGTTGATAAAACCCTGACCTGTCTAATCTAACCCTAATCCGTGGGACTTCTGCCATTCATAGATCAAGACTCTGTTAGCAGAGGGTGAGTTTAGAGGAGAATTTCACCTGTGTTAGGCATCGTTGGCAGTGCATGCATTTTGCCAGAGTAGATGCATAGATGCGCAGTAATCATGGGGAGAGAGGTATATCCAAAAGGGAACATGAGCTTTGCCCTCCATAGTGTCTGCATGGGTACTGCTGTGTTTTGTGCAGGTTTTCAAACATTTTGAGGCTTATAGGCTTTGATAGTTGTGTGTATGTATGGGGGGGGGGGGGGAGGCGGGGAATGTCTGTGCAAACACCACAGGCGCGGCTGTAATTCCTTTGAAATCGGAAGCTGCCAAAAGGTGCCTGGGTAGGTAGACTCTTTGCCTGAAGCCTCCCTTAATCTGACAGAAACTCTGTTCTACATCAGTGCTTGAGGGGAAAGTTGTGAGGTGTGATTTCAGGGCATATGTGGATCTGTTCATCCTGAGCAATGCATTTTAAGAGTTGCAGCAAATAGTATAAAGAAACCTGTAGGTATTACATTAGACCAGCTGAACCTAACTTTATTTTTAAGTTTTATTCAGAAGCATCACATAGCAAGTAAACTTCAAAATCTAAGTTTAGTTACAAACTAGTTGTTTCTTATTTTTTTTTTCCAGTCCCCTTTTGCTTTCTTTTACGACCACATGAAACTTGAGAAGCCATCTAAAGCTAAATCATTTAGTGGAGTTGGGCAATTCCCAAGTGTCCAACAAGAAGGCCTGGTTTAGGCTGCGATGGCCACTGTCATTCCTGGTGATTTGTCAGAAGTAAGAGATACCCAGAAAGTCCCTTCAGGGAAACGTAAGCGTGGTGAAACCAAACCAAGAAAAAACTTTCCTTGCCAACTGTGTGACAAGGCCTTTAACAGTGTTGAGAAATTAAAGGTTCACTCATACTCTCACACAGGAGAGAGGCCCTACAAGTGCACACAACAAGACTGCACCAAGGCCTTTGTTTCTAAGTACAAATTACTAAGGTATTAAACTCTATTTATCTTTCAGATTATATTATCTATTTTATGTTGGCCGTGTTAAGCCGTGTAAAAGTATATATTTCTGTACTCCTTCAGCTGATTGCAGAGAGGATGTGTTAATTAAAGTAGCTATTGGATTGTTTCTAGAATTCTAAATTACCTAAGTTTGCAAGCTAATGTCTTTGATTTTGTTTCTTAATTTGTTTTCTGCTTTTGTTTTCTGTTTGTTTGTTTTTGTTTTTGTTTCATTTTGTTTTGTTTTTAATGAGCGTAGAATTTTCATTTGTATAAGGAATTGTCACAAGAAAAAGAGTATGGACTGAAAGTTCTTTGGCTATGGACTTTTACACAAGTACTTTCATACTTGCCCATATACCCCTGTTACCGTAGCTAAGACCCACCAAAACTAAAGTGTCAATTTAAGAGAAATGGCTCATGTCTTGCTATATTTAAATTTGTCAAACTGTCTTTGTAGTGTCATGCTTTCAGTTAAAAGGTTCTGTTGCAAAGCAGCCCTTAGTGTAGTCTTTAGCTGCCATTAAAAAATGAGCACGTGTGTTTTTTGATCAAAATAATTACTTACAGAATATATCTGTGTTTAAAGGCATATGGCTACTCATTCTCCTGAGAAAACCCACAAGTGTAATTATTGTGAGAAAATGTTTCACCGAAAAGATCACCTAAAGAATCACCTACATACACACAATCCCAACAAAGAGGCCTTTAAGTGTGAAGAATGTGGAAAGAACTACAATACCAAGCTTGGGTTCAAACGTCACCTGGCTTTGCATGCTGCAACAAGTGGTGACCTCACCTGTAAGGTATGTTTGCAGACTTTTGAAAGCACAGGAGTGCTGCTGGAGCACCTAAAAACTCATGCAGGCAAGTCGTCGGGTGGAGTGAAGGAGAAAAAGCACCAGTGTGAACACTGTGATCGTCGGTTCTACACCCGAAAGGATGTCCGCAGACACATGGTAGTGCACACTGGAAGAAAGGACTTCCTCTGTCAGTACTGTGCACAGAGATTTGGGCGGAAGGATCACCTCACGCGCCACATGAAGAAAAGTCACAACCAAGAACTTCTGAAGGTCAAAACAGAGCCAATGGACCTTCTAGATCCCTTTACCTGCAATGTTTCTGTGCCTATTAAGGATGAGCTGCTTCCAGTGATGTCTTTACCTTCCAGTGAACTGACATCAAAGCCATTTACAAACACTTTGCAATTAAATCTCTACAACACTCAGATTCAGTCCATGCAGAGTTCTGCATCTGCACACCAAATGGTTGCCACATCGTTACCATTGGGAATGCCTTGTCCAATAGATATGGAGTCTGTCCACCCTTCTCACCAGCTATCATTGAAATACCCACTCGGTACTACCTCATACTCAATTTCTATGCCTGAAAAAGAACAGCCATTGAAAGGGGGAATTGAAAGTTACTTAATGGAGTTGCAAAGTGGTATGCCTTCTTCATCCCAGGATTCTCAAGCATCTTCATCAAAACTAGGGCTGGATCCACAAGTAGGGCCACTAGATGATGGGTCTGGGGAAGTTTCCCTTTCCAAGGGCTCCGTTCCTATTAGCGAACCTCTAAATGCCCCATCATTGGACTTTTCTCAGCTGTTCAACTTCATACCTGTCAATGGCCCTCCCTATAATCCTTCTGTTTCAGTGGGAAACCTGGGGATGAGTTACACGCAAGAGGAGGCACATTCTTCTATGACTCAGCTTCCACCACAAACCCAGGATCCACAAGATCCTAGCAATAGTATAGGTCTTGGGTCTCTGCACTCATTGTCAGCAGCTTTCACAAGCAGTCTAAGCACAACCACCACCCTACCACGATTTCATCAAGCTTTCCAATAGGATGTACAAAGTTGGCTTGTTAACTGTCTATTTGTAGAAATGCCTTAGGTGACCATTTTTAACTTAGTGCCTACTATAAGACATTATAAATTCTCTGCTTTTGTACAGTACCAATCTCATGAAGCCAGTAAGAAATTTAAATTAACTTTTTAAAAATGTTTTGAAAGTGTTTATTCTCAGCTGTGTTTACTTTGGTTTGTTGTTTTTTTTTAAACAGTCTCATTGTATTGTTTTCATTTTCACTGCCAATTTACACATTTAAAATGTTCAGTAGAGAGTCATCCCAAGCAAACTCACAACACTCATCCCATTTCTAAAACTTTTTAAACCATACCAGCTATTCTGTTTTATTGATGTCAGTGGTAGAATTGCCACTTTTGCCTTTTAATATATTTTACTATTTGCAAATAATCAATTTAAAATATGTATCCCAAGAATTCATGAGATTTGGGGAAAAAATTCTCCAGTCTGTTTCCAAACAAATCCTCTTCCCAAATAGTGACACATTTGACTTGTTCTCTAATGACAAATCTAAATTTTTTAAATAAATATAGAATTCAGATTTTTCTGAAAACTTGTGTGTGTATATATAGAAGTCCATATATACACATGTACATATATATAGCATTTTGACTTGTATTAAAGTCATTATAAAAGTTGTTAAGAATTTTGCCATTTTCTGGCTTAAATTTTGGTGGCCTGTTATGGATAACAGAAAAAAAAGTTAGTATAATTCTTTAAAATTAGGGCTGAACGGAATTTTGACAGAGAATCTCTGCTTTCCTAAATGACAGATGTTTCAAGTTCAATTTGAAACTGTTGTTCTGCTTTCGTGACTCTGGTATAGGGAAACAGGCAAAATTAATGGCTGATCTTGAAATATTAAAGTGTAATGTAGTAATGCAGAGTATTTTGTCGCAGTTTTTGTTTTAATTCTTACCTTGCTGTTTTTTCTCTCTAGTAGCATAGAAAGAGTACTGCATAGGAACCTTCCAGTAGTGTGTTCACGTTTGTAGGCGTCAGTCTTCTCCCCGCTGCCACCACCAAGGGGTGGATCAAGTCCAGCCAGAAAGTGTGTACCTATTTTCAGTTCAAAACTAGTGTGCAGTCAGAAAGTGAATGTAAATTTGCAACTACCAGTTTGTTTTGTTTTGTTTTGTTTTTATTGGAGTGATCTTTTCAGTTGTGTTACATGGTGTGTTATGTCCTCCTAAGCAACAAGTTAGCTGTTAATCACACTTTCTACACCTGGGTACTTGGTTAGGGACTTTTTGCCCATTGCCAAGATTTAAAGACAGGACTCTTAGGAGTGAAGTAAAAGCATATTGCTTACACCACTTTTACCTAATGCAATATATATTCTATTCCCCAACCCCTAATAACCAAAAGAGGAAAAAAAAAACCTAAAAAAACAACCAACCCTGTGATGCATAAAAGCAAACTAGATTTGCTGTAATTCAACAATAACATTATTTTCCTTGTCATTTTTGTACAAGGAATTAAAAAATGGAAATTGAGTACATTAGTATCTCTCAAACAGTAATGAGAATTGATATAAGGTTTTAAGTGGTTAAACTAAATATACTTCACAGAAACAAAAGTTGCTCCCATTTAAGGAGCTCATGCTCCGGATGTTTTATCAGTAGCTCCTACTGGTTTTTTTAATGCTAGGAGCAATATGCAGGTGTAGTTTTACTATTTTATACATATGTGTATTTAAATTTTATTACTGAAAAATAACAATTTTATAAATGTGTTTGTGTTCCAAAGGCATTACAATAAGGATGTGTTAATAAGGAAAATACCTTTTGAAATTCTGCAAATAACTCCTAGATTTTGGGTTTAGGAGCATGTTATCTCAAAGTGGGCGTTTAGCTCTGCTTCACGACTGCTTCCTCTGGTTTCTGTGAAACAGGTTGCTCACTTGCTTACATCTTCAGTTGAATGATTTGTTCAATATTGCTTTTTTTCCATTCACTTTTCTAAAGGAAAGAAAAACACAGATGAACAGAGCACAAGCTGAATGCAGCCGAATGTAGCTCTAGTTTACATGAACGACCGTAACGCATCTAAGAAAAACTTGGGTTTATTCTCCATCCTTTTAATCTGAGATGAAGATAAATGGACTTAATTCCTGCAGTGGGTTATGTCCTGTGTGGAGCCGAGCATCTGCAACTTTCCCTGCAGCAGAGGAAAGCTGAGAGTGCTTGGCATCTTGCAGCTGGCCCAGCAGTGTGACCGGGCAGCACTGCCCTCCGTGGGCAGCCTCTGGCACACAAATTTCCAGTCTGGAGCCACTTGTTTTCGGCCCCAGCTGCTGAAAGACTTCATAAAAACCAAAACCCCCAGAGACTTTGCCAACACCCATTTCTTAGTGCGTAGCCAGAACCCTTACTACTTTGTTTGTGCCTTAGCTTCCTGAAAAGGGATTGACATTTCACTTGGAGTTAGATATACATTTCACTTGAGAAATAGAGACCTCAGACAAGATATTGAACCTCATTCAGTCAGGGTTTCAGTGTGTGGCTGCACTCAGAGTGTTTGCAGCTGAACTAGGATGTAGGGTAACATGGAAGCAGACTGACCCTTTAAGCAATACCAACACCACCAGAGTGCTTTTGAGCATCGCTTAGGCAGAGTCAATATTGGCCACTATGAAACCATTAGTTTTTAAACCCCATTTTCTTGATTTCCCATGGATTCTTGGTGGGAGGGGGGAGGGCTGGCTGATCATGCACCACTCTTTGTGCAACTTCTAAACTTCTAGTGAGGTTGTTTTGTTGGGTTTTTTTTTGTTTTTTTTTTTAATATATATTTTTTTGTGTACTTGTTGCTTTTGCTTTATTAGTAGTAAATTGTGGAATAGAGTGATTTATTGTTAATTTGGCAGTAGCGGTTTTTAAAAACCATATACTGACTGAAACATGAGCCAGAGCTGATTGCTTTATTAAGCTAATAATGAATGTTAAGAGTACATATTTTCAGGATCATTTGCCTAGTGAGCTAAACTTGTATTATAGGCCAATATTTTTTAAAATAAAGCTTGGTCAACCTCTATGTTACACATATTACAAGATATAGCACTTTCAAAAAGAAAACGTAAACCTTTTAAGAAAATTTCTTACAGGTTATGCTTTTTATTATAAAACCTTTTATTATAATTTGTTTCAAGTGCCATTAGATTACATATATGTAGGCCTTTGGTATAATGCTTTGTGTACAAAATGGTAGACATTGTAATTTTAAACAGGTACATTTTTACAGTGTTTTCTTATCAATTTGCTATATTGCACAGAACCAGTGTGTCTTTCTTAAGGGTTTTACAATGATTTTTTCTAGGTTTACATGTTTCAAACTACACTGTCTTCTACTGCCATTTTGAATACCAGTCAAAAACAACTAGGAGTTTGTCCTCACCATTTGCAAATTGTCTTCTGAAGTTCTTGATGGTAAACTTTGTCAAAAATATTTAACATGCAGTATTCAATACCGATTTTTTTATCACATCCTGTCATCACTATGCTGCTGTCTGAAGTTAACTTTGGGCCTGATCCTGCATTCGTAAATGGGGATCCTGCATCCTTTGTTATGTCTGTCTCATACACTGGTTTAGCAGCTTCTCGTGTATTCTTCTCAGTCTATAGATAAGCCTCTGAAATATATGTACTTATCTGGTATGTAGTAAACCATTATAGGCTTTAGCTGCCCATCCTGCTTCCCCCCAGTGTACAGTTTAAACCACAGCTTACTTAGCATCATGCTCGACTTACAAGTAATGCCACAGTAGTTCAAAATGTGTTTGGGTAGTCCCAAAGCTTTTATGCAATAAGGGTGTCTTACTTTTGTTGGAAGGCAGTGTCTTTTGATAACAGTTATCTAGCCCTGGAAGTGACACAGAACTATTGCTAATCATATGTAAACACTTTTCAGTATAAGCTTCAGTGGTACAGTTGAACCAGAGTGAATGTTTATCTCCTCAGAAACACTCCTGCAATATTGTTATATTGGATCATGCTGCTAATGTAACTTGGGATACAACTCCTCTCATGGTGCTACAAACCTCCCTGTCTCATTCAGATGTATTTTTACCCATAGAAAAGAAAGGACTATACTAGACCTATAGTTGTATGATATATTTTTATACTGTGACTTAATTTGTCATTAATGAACTTTGTGCAACACCACAATGTATTCATATGCACTTGCAAAAGTAAAATTTTGGACATGCAAATATAAACGCTGACAAGCCCAGCTCTTGTTCACAAAAATAGGTGACTGCTAGTTAATGTTAAATGTGGGCTTTTTATATGGTGTGGAGTGAAGAACATACTATATGTTACTGAAAGCCTTAGACAAAAACTGGGAAGAGTATATTGGTGAATGATGTCACACCCAAACCTGACTTGGATTGCTGAAATTATATTTTTAGCTAATGGAAAAATTGTTTGGACTTGTATGCTAAAATGTTTTGAATGATAAAAGTTTTGAGTCAAAAAAAAAATAGAGAAAAAAAAAAGAACACAGAAAACCCTGCATTCCAGACTGAATTTGTATATGTTTCTTGCATTTAAAATTTGCTATCCTGTGATATGGGAAATTGAGTTGCTTATCATGTATATGTACTTTAAAATGTATTCACAAACTACTGTTGTATTTGTATAAAATATAGACAAAAAGATTGCATATATATTTTTGTGTATAAGCTCTGTAAAATAGCAATCACATTATGAAGCTGCAGCAGAACTTCATTTTAAACATTCACATCCAAAGAAACAGACTATTTATTGTCCACATACCCTGATTATAAAATATACCTTGCTGCTATTAAACAATAGTGCTGCAGCTTCTTGTGGCCTACAGTGTTATGTTTGCTGTACAAAAATATGTGAACTCCACAAAATATATCAATAAAATTACAGAATGGTTTTAGTTAATGAATAATTTATGCCTGGCATTTCAATAGATAATCTTGATCTGCATGTTTGGGATTGCAATTGAGTAATTACAGAGTCCATCCAATTTTGCTGGGAGTAGTTTGCAACGGCATAACTGTCTTTATAATTTATGACTGGTAGAATGTCAGTTTTTCAAAAAATCTTAAGGCATAAATACCTGCGTTTCATGATTTCACCAAGGAACAAATTGGATGATGCTACTGGGTCTGTGACAAGACAGATCTGAACTGAAGGAAGCAATTGAGTTTGCCATCAAATTGCACTTCGAAACACTTGGAGACACTGGAAGGTAAGTATGAGGAATCCATAGTGGGACCATTACTTTAGGACACATATGTGATTTCCCGTAATTTCAGATTAATGCAGGTCTCATACATCGTTTGTTGTAGTTTGCGGGACAAACTTCAAGGGCGTGGCATGTGCTGGACACAGTATATGGGATGTCTCTCTGCAGTATTTCCAGGAGAAACTCAGATGATTCCATAAATGGTCCCATAGATGTCTGTCTGGCTGTGGCACTGACTTCTGAAGAAGCCAGGCTAATGCTTGGGGAAGAGGTGCCTCACAGCCAGACAAGCAGCCTGCACACAACTGCAGAAAGTTACATCTGCTTATTCCACACAGGTGTTCCCTAGCATAGACTGCCAGGAAAGTAAAAGATTAGCATTTCACAATTCATTGCTTTGGGGAACGTATTTTGTTAATATCTTTAGCACTGTCTGGGTTTTCCTTTGAGTTCCTCTCCTTTCCTGCTCAAATCTTGGCTTTTTAGGTTTCTTGCTGTAACTAAGTTGGAGATAAATGATTGTTAGAGAGAGTTGGTGGCTTTTGCCTTATCCACATGCAGACATCTTTCCTTTCTTGTGATTCTTGCCCCATTCCTCTGAGCTGACTTATCACTTTTGTGCCACAGCTTTCTAATTTGTTGAGGGTTTGCCTTGTTATAGTGAGAGTCAAAAGCTCAACACATGCTGTATGATATTAAATACTCTGCAAAACAATTTATAACCATGCACAAACACAGACCCCCCCACACACACACCCTCCAGAGAAAACCATCCCATTCACTGTGTTGCTGTCCTAGCTGGTCTCACCCACTGTTAATCATTTAGTATGTCCTTCCAAGCAGATAGCCTCTAGAAATTCCATCATCCTGTGCAATAATTGGAATGGGATTGCAGAGATGACATCTGTGTGTTATGCAGAGATCTCTTGATGCAGTCCCTCCAGAATTTCTTTGTTAAATTCAGAGCCACAGGTATCTTCCCTTCTTTCTCTCCTGTAACCGTCTCTTTCCAAAACTTGCATAAGAAAGTACAAAAAAATGGTTCTGTAGTATCCTCTATAGCTGGTCTCGCTGCCCTCCAGGAGTGGAAGAGGAACGCTATTCTGTTTTTCTTCTTCACTTTCCCTCATTCTTTACACCTTCTTTTCCTTTTTACATACAAGCATGTCCTAGGATGAAAATGGGTTTTTACAGAGAAATCCAGAACTGATGCAAAGCTACTGCTGGATGAGCAAGAACTGAGCAGCTGCATGCTGTTGGTTTCCCAGCTTTTTTAGAATGTTCAGAACATTCTATAAAATCAGATAGAAATTAAGTTTTCCAAGGTGGCAGCTGCTGTAATTGGCACAGTAGGTATTGGCGATCACAAACACGCAGCAAGTGGGATAGCAAGGTAAACTCTTGTTACAAAATCTAATCTGTATTTAATAGTTAGAGAAGTATTTTGGAAAATTAACTGGTGCTTATCAGTGTAAGCTGGGGCCTTTAGCAAATAAACAGCAACACTGTATTCCTGTTTTGAACAGCACTGGAGATAATGGTGTTGAAAGTGACAGACCCCAGCAGTAGTGTGAAGTTTCAAGTTCCTGCTCATGTGCGATATCCCAGGTAATTCAGTATGAGCTTTCTCTACTCCTAATAAAGATGTAACGGTATTGCCTGGTATTTTTATCTTTCTATATATTTATTTATCTATTGGTCTGCGTGTCCTCAAGTAATTAACATTTTCAGAGAGATCAGTATTTGTAAAAAATATAATGAACAATTCTGTTCTTCATTGTCATCACTCAGCCTTTTCTCATTTGGGGATATTTGTATCACAAGATCACCAACTACAAAGCTAGTTTGCCTCAGAGGGGACTGAAGAGACATCAGCTGCCAGCTGAGCTCCCAGAAAACAGGTCTATGGTAGTGCCTGCTGTGACTGAACTGGAAATCATTTGAATTGATCCCTTGATATTTTAGCCGTGGGGCTGATTCTCACTGTTGCACTGAACTGCCACGTACAAAGAAGAATGGTTTAGTGTCACTTTCATATGTCAGATCTCTGCTGATGAGTGTTAATTAGTGCAGAAAACCTGGAGAGTCACAGTTCCTAAAAGTCAGTACATTGCTTAAACTCTGGTGAATGTTTTGTGTGCACATGTATGTGTGCATGCATGTATGCATGGGAAAGTAATCCAATCTGGGAAAGCTGATCAATTAGTTCTAGGTGTTGGGTTTTTTTTTTTTTTTTCATTTTCGTTTCCTCCAAAATGTTTAAATGTAAAGTGTTTGTATTTTACAAATCCAAAGTGAATCATGTTGTTTATTAAGGTATCCCCAAGTTAGCACAGTGCGTGGTTTCCCAGGCAAGCTGTCAGAACTTCTCCCAACTACTTGATTAATCTATAAGAGACAGCAGTTTATCTAAAGGGTGCACAGACTCCAGTGAGGAAGGTGTTTGTCAGCTGTCCTTGTGTAGTCCTAGATACAATTTCAGCAGAAAAGCTCTGTAGGCTGTGCCTCTGAAATTAGGCTCAACTCTGGATTACTGGCTTTTATGTTAAATTGTTACACACATGGTCATCGGTAAATCCTTAAAGTTCCTTCACAAGTACTTACATTGAAAATAAAAATAAAATACAGGCTTTGTATGGTTTAGAAGTTTACCATAAGTGAACAACATTTGAGCTGTAACATAAGACTATCAAATATCAAATATTCATGACAAATAAACACAGACTAAAGTCCCAAACTTTCTGAAGTCCCACCTGAAAATTGTCTCCTTTCATTTTATCAGTGTTTGACTCCTTATACCAGTGCAATATTACCAGGTTGCCCCATAGTTTATATGCTCTGTTCAGCTTGGGCTGAATTCAGCAGTATTTTTACAAGAAAGTTCTGCTTACTCACTGCAAACCTTGCAATAAAGTACTTGAATTGTGTGACCCATTTTAATGTTGGGCTTAAAACCTTTCGACTTAAGGCAACCTCTGAGAATTTGCTGTGCCCCACTAGAGTACCCAGGCCATCACTTCGAGCCACCAAATTCAGCTGATTCTCTTGCCTCTTCCCCTCTACAACCCTCCAAAGAGGTGGTGTTTGCAGGAAGCCACCACATTTGCTATGGCAGTGTATTTAATTTACATCACAGAGCCGGGTGTGACCTGCTTTAAAGGGATTGTGCAAGCTGCTGGGACAGACTCACCCCTTTAGGCACCAGTTTAGGCAGCAGCGTTAAATTCGTGTACCTGGCAAAGCAGCAGCCTCCCAGCACTGAACAGCACTAACGTTACCCCCTGGGTCCTTTGCTGTACATGATTAATTTTGCTCATTAAGCATTGAAGCTGTTTCCCAGTCCTTAAGCCACAAATCTTAAATTCTACCACTATATTTGGCATCTCCTTGTGACCCAGCAAAGTCAGCTTTGCTCCAGGGGCAAGACTGCAAAACCAGTCTAGGACAATTTGGCTGAAAATACTGCCCGTGAGGTGCCTGCCACATGACAGCAGTCAACCTGCCAGTATAGGTATCAGTCTTTGCATGGCCAGAAAATACTGCTGAGGGTGAGAGCCTGTATTTTACACTTCATTGTCCTTATCCCTAAGTTTGGACTCTTTTAGCTTGTCACAAGGTGCTCTTGAAATTTTGGTATTAATCTGCAGCAGCAGGTCTCAAATTGTTATCCCTTGGTCACCAAGCCCCTTGTAAATTAGCTGTGAAACCTCACCTGCCTTTCCAGTGCCTCCAGTTAAAACCTCAGTATGTTCAGGTAAGGAGAGCTGTTGCTTCATGCTCTTGAGCACATGGAGTAATCTTAGTGTGAAGGGAAAAAGCATCAAACAGCTGTTTGGCAATGTGTCTTTGAAACTCGATCTTATTATTTATAAACTAGGGTTTAACCTTTTAAGATGTTTATTATTTTTATGTCTCAGCAGTAAAACAGCATCACAATTCTTGCAGATGTATTTTTTCCTTGCATTTGGGTTTACCTTTCACTGCTTCAATGAAAACTTGCTTCTGTTTGCGGTTCCAAGGTGTCATTTGTCTCACCAAAACAGCCAAACTCTGAAACATGAACTGGATTCTTTTTTGGCTTGTTCTTGTAGAAAAAAAAAAAAAATTGTTAATCAGTGCCTATCTTTAGAGCAAGTCTCTGCAGGGACTGGCTCCACACAGTGCTATCACTTACACCTGTGCAATTGATCATATCAGAATTCCTTTCAGGCAACTCTGCATATCATTTGATGTCTATGAGGTGTGGCGGGAAGCAACACTTAGACTATGAAACTCTGTGCATGAGGAGAATGTGGGTTCATCATCAAATCCTAAACTGAGATCAGAGGGACTAACAGTAGAAGAAGAAAAAAGAAAACTCTTGGTTACAAACAGTGAAGAAAACCTCTCAGAAGTCACTAAACCACAGGCTATGGAACTGTCTTGCTTTGAGTAGGACTGTAATTTAAGTACTGAAGAGCTACATTTGGCTCCTTTAGGAAGGTTACAAAGTAACCTAGTAGAAACACAATGCTACCTCTGTGTTGGGAGGCAGTTCTTAGAAGCCGCTGGATAGCCAAGACTTCAAGGGATTGTTACATAGTGCAACCACTAAATGTACAAATAAGGTAATCATTGAGGAGAAGTATATTACTATACACTCCTAAGCTCTCTGAAGTCAGTTCTAATTCCTAGCCCTGTCCTTCTCCTGTTTTAGACAAAACTGGCTGTTAACCACAAGAGTGATGCACCTTGATGAAAACAAAACTGGTGTGTGGTACGTGCCCTCTGTTGTGCTGGGTTACATCCATGCCAGCCCTTTAAGGCCCTTTGTATCAGGGCTGACTTCTCCTGTCCAGTGACCAAACAAACAGCAGTAGGAACTAAGGACAATGGCAAACAAAGAGTTTCTGTACTCCTGATATGCAAGTGAAATACGAGTGGGGGAACCAAGTGAGATTCTGTATTCCTTCTCATCCAGAAGCACAGACTAGGTTGGGCAGCTGGTGCAGCACTGGATGCACAGGTATGTTTTACTTGCAGAAATAAAACACAAGCTTGGAACAAACTCATTGCTGCTGCAGTTTTTTGTAGCTGTGACATTTTGGAGCCCATGGGGCACAGACTGTGTGCTTCCCTCCTGTCACTTGTAAAAGCTCCGATTGCACTCTGTACTGATGACTTCTGGCTCCTACAGCTTCCTTTTCCCCTCATGCAATTTCAATCAAAGAAATTTGGGAACAGCCCTAATCCTGTCTATTTTTTGAACATAGATTTTATTGCTGTTTCATAGCATTTACAATCATCAGAAAGGCTGCTATAGATGTCAGCTTAACAGGCCTATGCTCAATCTTTTCATCCACACATCCTTCTACCTGTGCCTCTCCACACTCAGCTTTCCCTTTGAACTTCACTGCCACCATAACCTGGTGAAAACAGGCTTGGAGAACTCAGAGCAGAAATGTCTTTCTGGTGCTTTTGTATGCTTTATGGCACAGCGGCCCACTGAAGAATTGGAGCCCTACTAGCACTCACAAAACAGGCATAAAAATATTTTCTCCCTCTTGTGTAGCTTCATCCACTTTCTGCAGCTTTTCATTTCCACCACAGCTCAGCTGCCTAGAAGACATTCTCTGCAAAGATTAGAAATGAACACTTCTGCATACAGGCTTAACATTGAAGTGCTGCTTAGGAAAAGAAAGTTAATATCTGTTGTCTCCATGGCTTATTTCACTGTGTATTTAAAACTAAAGATCTTCTGGTCCTCCCCCACCCCCAAAACATCCCTGTGCAACTGATGATGAGCCAGAGAAATGCCCCGAAGAGGGGGTAGCAATAGGATATTACTTGACTGGCTCCTGCTGTCCAGTGGAAAGCTCACAGGGCGTGGTGGTCCAGGGGCCTCTTGCACTGCCAGTCCCTTCTGGGAGGGGCCAGGAAAGAGGAGCCTTGCGTTGCCAGGCAGCCCCATCTGCAGGAACTGTCCCACCCACGGCCCTTGGAGGTCTCTTGGCATCCCTTAGTCTTTGGGCTCTCACTTGTTAACACGTCTATTAGCATCTATTTATCTAGGCCTTCCTCAGCCTGTTTCATACTGCCAGATGATAACCCAAATTCTCCATTCCCACTCATCTGTGGTCCAAGTTTGTTTCCCTGTGAATTGGTGCAGCAAATTTCTCCTGATTTTCCTAAATCTCAGTACTGGGGAAGGTCTCTGTCACTGATTCACTGAGGAGTGATGTCTTTGAGACCCCCTGGTCCAGCTGATTTAAAGTTCAGGGAGGGTAAGGAGATCACTTTGGGACATCAGATTCGTGTGTTAGGGTGAAAAACCGAACTCATCTCAAGGAGGAGAACACTCCAGTTCTACTTGCACGTGGTCTGGGTACCCTTGAAACCCCCTCTCAGCAGCCTGTGAGCTACATTACACACATCCAGATTAAAAACAAACAAACAAACAAACAACCCCCCCCCCCAAAAAAAAAAAAACCCAACCAAAATTTAAAAAAACCCACTAGGACTGCCTGCAGAGTCGCTGCTGCAGAGATATCCCTCCAGAGATAAACCCTGTAGAAAGAGGCACTGCCAGTCTGAAGTCCCATGGCAGAATCTGTACTGAAAAATCTGATATCCAGAGGAAGGTTCTGAAGAGTGAGGAGGTAGGAAATAGCCTCCAAGTTTTCCAAGATATTTGTCAACATGTACAGAAAGACACTGGAATATTCAAAAATCCTTAAGTGTATAGGTCCCATAAGGGTGATCTGCTATCTGGCAGTACAGCTGGTACCAAACACTATGGCAATTAGCATGAGCACTGCAAATATTTGAGAGGGTCAAAATTTAATAACCCTTTAAAAACCACATGAACCACTAACACAAAATCATGTTTCTTTGATTTCTGCCAGAACAGCTCTGTAAATTCAGCAATAATTTTTCTAAGAATGATCCAGAAATAAAATACACACCTGTAGTACTGCGTGGGCTGTGATGGGGAAATGACCAATTACTAATGTGTAATTCTAGGTACTGTATCCAAAGGATGATACAATACCATACAATCATTTGTCTTTATGCTGTTATTAAGGTTACGGTACTGCGTGGGCAAAGCTGAGCCCCCAAACCAGTCCCCTTGTCCCAGTCATGTTTAAGTGGTAGGGTCCTACAAACACAATTGTATATTTATGCCTGCTATAGCATTATCAAATATTAGCACTCACCGCTTCAGCTGCTTCCACTGAGAAAGACTTTGAGCTGTTTAATGCACCTGATGCTGATCATTCCTGCCTACAGCCATGGTGAAATTCATTCACCAGTCACTGCTTTATTTACTCCTGGGGCATTTTGCTAGAGGCATTCAATGGGCAGAACATATTTCTTTTTCTTTTGAGATTAGAAATGATGTGAAATACTTATGAGTTAATAATTTTTTAGCTTTAAATCCTTTAGCCTTGACTTTCTAGAGAATTGCTTCAGGGCTGGAGAAGAATGTTTCCAGGTGAACCTGATTTGGTTCTGACAGTTGTGACAGATGCAGTTCATTTGGGGGAGGGAGGGAAAATGGTGAAGGGAGGATAAAAGGCTTTGGAAGCTGGTTTAGAGTCCTTTCTGTCAGAGAAGCTTTCTAGTCTTCTGTCTTAGTAGCTGCCTGTTGTTTTCTCCTTCATATTATGCCATCACCTATTCCACTTAATTGTTTTCTTTCTTTTGAGTATTCCCCCTCTGCGAATTTGCGCCCCTGCAGCAGCCCTTTAATTATCCCTGGCAAAGACAGCAAAAGCTTTCTGGGGGGAGCTTCTTCAGCCAGGACTCGTCGCTTGCCCTCACGCTTGTCCTGGTGCTCCATTGACTGGGAGCAGCTCTGCCTCCTGCAGCCTTTAGGATCTGGGGGCTTTGGCTCTGTCTACAAAGCCACCTACCATGGTGCAACAGTGGCTGTGAAGCAGGTGAAGAAGAGCAGCAAAAACCGGCTGGCATCGCGGCAGAGCTTCTGGGCTGAGCTGAACGTGGCCCAGCTCCAGCACGATAATGTGGTACGTGTGGTGGCTGCCAGCACCTGTGCCCCAGCCAGCGAGAACAGCCTGGGCACCATCATCATGGAGTACGTGGGTAACATCACTCTGCACCATGTAATTTATGGCACTGGGGGTGCATGGAGACAGGGGGAGGACGATGAAGAAGGATGTGGAAGGAAGGCCCTGAGCATGGAACAGACTGTGTGCTACTCATGTGACATCATGACAGGCTTAGCCTTTCTGCACTCACAGGACATTGTGCACTTGGACCTGAAGCCTGCAAATGTTTTTATCACTGAGCAAGGAGTGTGCAAGATTGGAGACTTTGGGTGCTCCCAGAAACTGGAGATGGGCTCATCCCAGAGCGCCCGTGTTTGCCAGCAGGGGGGCACATACACACACCGTGCCCCTGAGCTCCTCAAAGGGGAGAGGGTCACTGCCAAAGCAGACATCTACTCATTTGCCATCACCCTCTGGCAGATGGTCACGCGGGAGCAGCCGTACCTGGGCGAGCGGCAGCACGTGCTCTACGCCGTGGTCGCCTACAACCTGCGCCCTTCGCTGGCTGCTGAGGAGTTCCACGGGTCACCAGCGGGCCAGACTCTGCACAGCATCATCAGCTGCTGCTGGAAGGCCAATGCGGAGGAGCGCCTGCCTGCAGACCAGCTGCTTCCCAGCCTCAGGGCCCTCAAGCAGAGCCTCTAGGAAAACTCAGGAGTCTTTATATTCCTTTTGATGACTTTTCTTTCCCTCTACCCTTCCTTTGAGCATGATTAATTTAGCCTCTGTGTGATCTGATTGTTGCTGGTTTTATACTTGGAAAAAAAAAAAGCCCCAAACTGTTTTGATATAAGAATATTATAAATAAAGAGATTTAGTGAAACTGTGGGGTTTTACCCTGGAAGGGGATAGTGGCAAAGATGAAGATGTTAGTGGACATGATTTCTTTCTGGTTGATGTGTTGTGTGCTGCCTTGCTCACTGGGAAATGTGATGTGCAGAAAAATTGTTGGTTGTAAGTAAGTGAAGTACAAACAAGGGTCTGGTTTTGAAAGGTTCTTTATACATAATACCTTTTGGTATTTTTAAAATGTCAAATATGAGTAGTTCTTGACACCAGCTAGGGTAGTACATTTGAGCTTTTCCTGTTCATTTACCAAGGAATGAGTATGTATTACAAATCAGTGAATGCAGAAAAATAAATACAGTGTCAGTTGTCTATTTAACTTGTTCTTAGATGTACTTAATTCCAGTAAGTATGCTGCTTCCGATATGGAAAATGTGAACTACTCACATATTCCTTGAATTAAAGAACCTTTTTGTCAGTCTAAGGCTACTAAGACTAAGAAATTGCATTAACAACCTATCCTTTTTATAATATTTCCCTGCTACTAGTCGTGTCAGTAGCAGCTTGCTAGTTGAAGCACTGTAAATTTTGAAGCATTATAAGATGATTTTGTACAAAATAGAGTTTTAAAAAAGGGGGCAAAAGAATGGCAAAGTGAGGATTATTTTGCTTTATAAAGCATGGCTCAGTATTGGACAAGATACTGGAAGTACTGAAAAGGAAGTTTGCTTACAGCAGTAATAATGTTCCTCTGCTGGAGCTCAAAGCACACACTATTGAACTATCCTGTGCAGTGCTTATGTCTTATCTGCTATCTTTCCTAATCTGGTTGTAGTGTGTCTGGGAGAGGAAGTGCTGTAGGCAATGCTGAAGACAAAAAGCTCTGATCCTTGACTTATCAGAAGAGATAATTGTACATCTGCACCCTTATCTGGAGCTGCCTGCTGTAGTTGATATTACCTTTCTGCTCAAAGTCTCTGCTTCTTTTTAAGACAGGAGAAAGAGTGATGTTTCAGTCAAATTGTTTTTCCTCTTTACCCTTCCTCCCCCTTGCTTCCATTCTGGAAAAAAAAAAAAAAATCCCATAGGAATTGAGCCAGTTTCCTGATTTCTGACACACATCTGTTCTTAGCTCCGTGAAATCCTGGAAATGAGCAACTATGTGAATTTGAGATGATTCTGTAGGTCTTTATGGTATTTGGGTTGGTAATTGAAATTAATGGTTTATAAAGCATATCTAAGCTTAACTATTTCTTGGTGTTCTGTCCCCCTTAAGTGGAAATTGAAAATGCTGGCTGGAATAAAAAGCCCTGAAGTAAATTCTGGAAAAAGTTTCCCGTGTTTCTCTGTCAAAATAATTATGCTACAGAACCAGAACTTTTTTTGTGTGTGTGTGAGTGTTATATAATTTATTTAATAAAGAAGTTGTTTCATAGAAGTTATCATAATAATCAGTTACCTTTTGAAATGATTAGCTAAGGGCATGCAAGATAAAATTTTAGATAAAGCCATTGCCGTGCCTCACCTTAACATCAAGCAATAAAAATGTTTCTGCAGCTTTCAAAAGAATAAAAAAAGGAATTAATTTTTAGTAGTTCCTGAATGCTTGTGTTGTATTCTTTTTGCGAATCTAAGAAGCTTGCTGCTTATACTGCTAGAAACCGCTGATTTTTTGCTTAATGATACTTTAGCATCAACAAGTGCTACTTGAGCCTCTGTGAAAAATCAAGCACCCTTCAAATTCTCTGTTGTACTTGACAGAAGGATACTGAATGGCCAAGGTCTACTCTTGAAGTATAATCAGCTCTGCAGATGTTTCTGTCAATTTTATGGAGTTCTCTTTTGGTAGTGTGAGAGAGAACTCTGCCCAGCACTCAAGATGTAGGCACACCATACTCTGCTGCCAGAATGATGGTCTCTTTTTTATTAACTTCAAAGGTTTGTTTTGTTTTCTGATTGCTAATGAGCTCTGAGTTAATACCAATCAAGAAATATTTCAAGCCTAACAGCTCAGTATTCTTGGTTCCAAATGGTGATGGTTAGTTTGCCTGTTTGCCTCACTTTACACCAATATACCTTGAATTTCTTTCTGCCAGTTTGCAATTAAATAACTTCACCATCAGCAGATTTATCTTCTGGCTTCCCCTCTTGTACTTCATTTCTGGATGCGCTGGGCAGCAGAGGATCCCTTGAAACACTAGTGGGCACTTTCTCCTCCTGAGAGCACTGACAGTTTTATCCCCTATCTTTTGACTTATCCAGCCCCGGGTTTTCTCTCCTAAATGTGACTGCTTAGTACCTTTCAAAAGTTTGTAATGAAGGATTTTTCAAATACCGATGGAAACCCTAAGGGAATATATCAATCAGTGCTTTATCAACATGCTGTCAGTGCTTCTAAAGAATTCTAATACAATCCAACACAACTGTGAAGTGCAATTCTTCCAATGAAAGCAATATTGGCTTCTTCTAAACACACCATGTCTATGTATCTGTTATTTCCTTTAATATAGAATCTGCTGAAGTATCTTGTACAGATGTCACTTGTGTAATTAGGAAATGTATTTTTTAAATACTTCCCTGGGATATGATCCTGGAGAGAAGAAGGGCCAACAACACCTGGTTGATTTTCAAGGATTGCCTTCTCCAAGCTCAACATTGGTCCATCCCCATGAGCAAGAAATCAGGTAAAGGTGACAGGATGCCTCCAAGGATAAACAAGCACCTCCTGATTAAACTCAAGCATAAATAATAAATATGTAAGAGTTGGGAGACCAGTGTGGGGTCTGAAGCAAAGGAGATTTACTATTGGTACAGAAGGATCATGTTAGGGAGCACTGAAACAAACATAGGCCCTGATGGGATGAATTCACAAATGCTGAGGGAGCTTGCCAATGTCACTGCTAGGCAACTCTGGGCTGTCTTTGGAAGGTCATGGTGCTCAGGAGAGAATTCTGAGGTCTGAAAGAAAGCAAATGTAACTTCTGTCTGCAAGATGGCCAAGAAGGAGGGTCTGGAAAACTTACAGTCAACCTCATCTAAATCCCTGGAAAATTGGTGTAACAAATAACTCTGGAAATCAGTGCCAAACATATGAAGGACAAAAAGTGATTTGGAATAGTCATCAGGTATTGGTGAAGAGGAAACAATGCTTGACCAACCTAGTTGCCTTCTGCCATGAGACTACTGGCTGCTGGAGGGCAGTGGTGGTTGCTCATCTAGACCTTAGGCTTAGGGAGCTTTTTAGCACTGTTTGTCATTGTATCTTCACAGAGAAACTGTTGAAGTACTGACTAAATAATGGAAACTGAAAATTAGCTGTGCTACTGGGCTCAGAGGGTTGTGATCAATGACATGAAGTCCATTGGGAGACCAGTCATTAGTGGTGTATCCCAGAGATTGGTACTGGGCCCACTGCAGGCTAACATCTGCATTAAAGGCTCGGATGATAGGATGGAGCACCCTCTGGAAGTTTGCGGGGGATACAGAACCGGACAGTCAATCTCTTGGATGGTTGTGCTGGTGTTCAGAGACATTACCAAGCTGGAGACATCAGCTGATGGCAACCCGTGCAGGGAGCTGCAGCGTCTGGTCCGTGCCCCAGGACGCACCCGGGGCCAGCCGGCTGGGAAGGAGTTTTGCAGGAAGGACCGGGAGCTGCTGGCAGACGCCGGGTTGAACACGAGCGAGCAATGCACCCTTGCGGCAAAGGCGGCCAACAGCATCGGGGTGCTCCAAAGGCTGCTGCCAGCTCCTCCAGAGCACGGCTAGAGATTATTCCCCGCTGTTCATTCAGCCCCGGTGAGACATGGGGGCAATGCTGTCGGCTCAGGGCTCTGCCGGAACAAGAAAGTCATGGATGTACTGGACCGGGAATGCAGCAAAGGACCATTAAGTTGATCACAGGATTGGAACCTCTGCATGTGAGGAGAAACTGAGAGATAGGAGTGTTCAGTCTTGAAAAAGAAGGCTCAGGGGGATTTTACCAGTTTGTAGAAATACTGATGGGAGGCAGTAAAGATGGAGCCAGTGTCTTCTCAGTGCTGCTCAGTGACAGGACTAGATGTAATGGACACATATAGAAGGACAGGAAACCCCATTTAAATGCAAGAGAAAATATTTTTACTGTGAAAATGGTCAAACACTGGAGCAGGTTGTTCTGAAGGGTTAAGGAGTCCTCATCCTTGGAGATACTCAGAACCCAGCTTAACATAGTACTGAACAAGCTGCTCTACTTGATCCTGTTTTGGAGGGGGTTGGACTAGACAGTCTGCAGAGGTCACTTCTAACCACTGAAGTTCTCCAATTATAATAACATTTATAGATGTTTGAATTTCAGACATCTCCTGAGTTTTCCTACAAAAATCCTTCTAGCATGAGCCTATTTTGTGTTTCCTTCAGGAACAACGTACATGCAAGGATCACTCTGCTTCTTAACAATGCCTTTGTTATCTTGGAGGAGAAACAGGTTAAAATGTATAGCTGGGAGTAGTCTTGATCTTGTTTTTGTTTGTTTGTTTGTTTTTTTGTTTTGTTTTTCTTTTAAAAACCTGACATCAGTAGACCTGCCAGAGAGTCTTGGCAGATTTCTTGTTCTTGATATTCTGAAAATAAAAAAATATGGAGTTTATGTTAGTTCCTTGAAGGTTTCCTTCCCCTCTATTTTATGTATGTAATCCACCAGACTTTTATCCTTTTTGTTTTCTTCATCTGGACCCAGCTTCAGGTTTTTAAAAGATTCTTTCTGCTCCTAAAGCTGGAATGATCTAATGAGTGTAGCTGCACTTTGCTCTTAACTTTGTCACACTTGCATACCTCCAAATAAACTGTTAGTAGAAGGCACATGATGCTAGCAGAGCAGTTGCAGACAACTGTGTCACAACTCTAAGGGGATTCTCTTAATCCAGATTTTTCCCTTTCTATAAACTCGTTTTGTCCTTTCTCTCTTCTCCCCCATACATATGTATGCAACGCAGCTCCAGATGGTTAGTAAGACATGGTTATAAGTTATAAACCTTAAGGGCTACTTATATCTAGTTTATTTATTCTCTTTGTTTCTGGAACTGATTGACAGTAGCTTGATCAGCCTAAACAGAAGATTTATTGAAGTATTGCAGAGATTCAGATAATGCAAGTGTAAGTCTAGGAATGGTGGTATTGGAATGTCCTTGACAGCCAGGTATGCTCTATTCAAGGCATGGGCTATCTGATGCTAAGAACATTTAATAAGAATGTACCTCCTCAAATAAGAATCACCACTCATCTTGACTGTGCTGGGGAAGGAACAAAGCCTCATTTCTCCCACCTGGTAAATGGAAAGGTCAGACCTTTCTATTAAGATCAGATCAGATCTTAAGATCAGGTCAGATCTGCCTTACTATTAATAGAGTTTCACAGTTTGATATAATTATTTTCCTTGGAAATTCAACTATTCTGGTGTTTAGTTTAGATAGTTTATTTGTTTATTTGTTTTGAGTTTTGTTTCTAATGTGCTAAGTGATGTTTCTGGACCGTGGGATGCCATGTTCCTCTAGCCAACTTTTCAAGGTGAGCTGCTTTTTGTTTTGTTTTATGTTCTCTGTCCCTAAGCAGCACAAGCTGCCTTTCAAACTTCCCACTCTGCAGCACTGAGAACTAACTATTCAAAACTGGGTAGGTCAGCTCCTGCCTCATTGCAGTCTGGGGTAACCATAGCCTGCATGGAAACCTCAGCTCTTTTTCTTTAATCTCCCAGTATCTAACTACCAAACCTGGTTGCATTTCCTAATTTTGGAAAGTACATATAAAGAAGATACTGTAAAGTGCTTGCATTCTCATGGGTACTGACCAACAGCTGTACCCCTGAACATATTATCCATATTAGAGTGTTTTTATTTTGTGCTTTCTTGGTTATACAGACAGTATTGTCCACTAAGGGAAAGCATGAATTAAAAGTTCTAATTCTGGCCTTTTTTTCTTTTATTTTATAAAAATGGGCAATCACCATTCCAATCTTCCCTGACACATCTCCTTCCTCAAATGGGCACATGTGTAAAACTTGACAGGATGCAGAATGTAGAAATGATTTTATGTAATTTTACCTAATTAAAACTGAATCCCCAGAGAAGAGCCAATACTAATTAGTGCTGGAATGGTTTTAGGCCAAAATTATTTTTTTTTTCATGCCTTAAAATGAGAAGCATCTTCTACATGCTATCCTGAGTTATGCGAAACACAACAATTATTTTAGCAGTCGAGTGATTACAAGAAAGACAAGATGGCTAGAAGCATGGGAACAATGCAATTATAATAAACAGTTTCGAGGAAAAATGAGAAATAAGGAAAAGAAAAAGCATGGAAGCCTATGATTACGTATTAATCTTCAATTACTATAGCTATTATTGAAGGCTAAGTGTCTTTGGATCCCAAGTAGAAATATCAAGAGATATCTCATGATAGGTTTTAAAAGAAGTTAGCATAAGATCCAATGCTTGATGCTATGCTCTTTATTTGACTTGTTCTGTTGTTTGCTCCTCCTTTTACATTTTTTTTAAATTATGCTTTATCTCAATCCAGAAAGAAAGTGATAACATCACTATTTTCAAACAATAAAAATACTACGTAAGTTGGAAGGGGGCATATAGTCAATTCAGAAGGTAGGATGGGAAGCATGAAAAAGTCTAAAGAAGTATGAGTTGTTTCTGTATTCTGTGGTAAGATATACCACAGGAAAGAAAACAAACAAAAACTATTTTACACAATACACCACAAACATTTGTAAATTCAATGGGATTTAAGTGGATTGTTACTATTTGACTCATGTATCAATTTTTGCAGTGTTAGTATCTGTGTACATAATTTCACCTATTACAACGAAGAGGAGAACAGGGATAGGAAATGGTTATTTTTAAAATTAACTGTGCTTGGAATATTCTACTTTTACTTTGTTCTAGCTATTTATCTGCTGCACATACCTTCATGCAGCACTCAAAGAGGCTCTTTCTATGCTTCAGTTAACCCAGCTGCCAAATATTTGTCTGCCTGTCAAAGAAAAGCCTTAAAACCAGTTAAAGAAGGCAAATGGAACAAAAAAGTTTACTGGCATCTATCCCAGTCTGCCAGTAGCTAAGGATGCCATGGGACAATTTGACAGTAGAGGCACCACCACCCACCCCTGGACTTCTCTGAGCACGAGGCTGAGTTCTGCAGTCGACCCAGCCTGAAGTTCAATAGCCCAAGTGTTCAGCAGAGCAGGGAGGTGATTGCATTTGCCTTTGCAGGGCACCTGGGATAATAGGGCAATTCATAACTTAATAAATATTCTACTGCACATGTGCCAGGCTACAAAGAGCAAAGTAGGCTACAAATTGGAAATGTAAATGTCCAGTTCTTTTTAAGTCACTCCCTCCACAAGGGCAGAAGGAAAACCAGTTTTATTTTCAAGCCATGAATTTTTCTCGACCACTTAAAAATGGTGAAAGGGTTTTGATTCAGATATAGAACAAATTAAGCTGGTCTCAGAGGCAAGTATAGAAAGTTGCACCTGAACAGGGATTGTAAAAAAGCTGAATGCAAAAAAGGGAACTGATAGGCTGGGGAGGCTGGATTACTTTTAATAGTAGTTAATGGTATATATTACATAATACAGTAAGTTTAGAGAGATACCATACACCTTTTCCACATCCTTGTTTTTCTCTTATCCAACAGTTCCAATAAAATGGTTTACAGATAACACAAAAGCTACATGCAAAACTTTTGAAGGAGTGTATCACAGCACTAACATGCAAACAGATGAATGTCACACTGAATTCTCTTTGTTAAGAAGGTTACAGAACTCCAGACCTCCCTAAAGTTGTCAATCCTTGTACAGCTTTTGGGAGTGAAATGATGCTATTAAATGTGTTCCATTTGAAAGGGGAAAATGTGATATTACTGAAGTTTAATAAATCATTCCAGCCAACAGCTGACTTTCAGAGGAAACAAATGTAGTTAGTAGTACATTTTAAATAATGTTTTCTTGGTTGCACTGCTTGTTTAAAAAGTTGTATATTGAATTTCAAACATCATTTGAAAAAGTGTCATGATCATAAAAAATCAGCACTACCTGACTGATCACAGCAAAAGAGCCATTTGCCTGGGGAGACAAGGGCTGGAGAAGGCAAGGAGATAAACCAGAGACAGGGAGAGAGGAGACACCCCAAAATCCACATCTATTTGCTACAACCCTTTCAATCAGTGAAGCTCTCACTGAGAAGTAAGTTTATACTGGCATGTGGCTTTCTGTGTTGTATGTTGGAGATACCTGCCCACTGGACTGTCAGGGTCCTGCATGCCTTAATTTAAGGTCTTGAACTAGTGCTTAACATCAGACAAAGCCACTGATTCAGTTCAGAGTGGTCAGTGGTCACCTGTTTCCACCAGGTCAAAGTAGTCTCTTGGTTTGTTGAAAGGAGCACACACTTACTCTTGCTCCAAGTCCCCAAAACCCCCAACTGCTCTTGAAAATGTGTTTAATTTTAATGGCTCTGCAAGCCATTACCAGTGCCCAGGCTGCCTGAGAGGGTTTTAAAATTTCCTTTTCTTTATGATTGCACTAATTATGATTACTTAGTACTATATTTAAGTAGCACCAATGACTTAGCAATGTATGCTAGTACACAAGTAATGGTAGATTTTTCATTGGAAAAGAACTTTCCCTTATATACAGAAGATTTTTAAGAATAAAAAACTCAGTTTTCTGCATCAAAGGTGTGTTGCTGCTTTTGCCTTTTTTTTTTTTTTTCCCTAGGAAAAATGAGAAATAATTCCTAGGTATTAGCATAAGCATTTGTTCCTGCCAGAACAAAGGGATTGGCTCTACCTCACACCAGGGACATTTCACAAGAGTGTATGAGAATCAGTTATTCCTCTGAACAGGTAAGGGACTCTCAAAAAGGAAATACACCTGTAGCAGTGTGGTAAGAGGCTATAGGTAGGATACAGTGGCTGCTGGAAGCTCTCAGAAACAACTTCCAACACTCATAATTATTGAAACAGTATTTTTAAACATACGTGTTTCATACATAAATTGAAAACCCGAGGTCATAATGCTGAAAAAATGACAAGTATTAATATTTCTGATTATTTTTCAGGGGACATAGGTACCATACTCACACCCACCTTCTGTGTTTACCACAATACTTAATTTTATTTGCCTAAAAATGGAATGCTTGACCACAACCCTAATAAATCTTAATACTATATTTTCCTCAGTTTTAAACCTGTAGGAAATACTGTTTCCCTTGATCTGGAAGACCTGTTGCTGGGGATTTCACTGTGCAGGGAGGCAGGAAAGTCAGATGTGCAACCATTTGCACATTAGTGCACATTAATTTACATATAGTTGCTCTTATGTTAAGTGATTACTGCAGGGGAAAAAATATTCTTCTGTTTTATATCATTTCCTAGGGGAAAAATATAGCAAACTATATTCCACGTTTATAACCACATTTTGTAGACTGGTGTGAAAGGCCATGCACAAACCTCATTTTCATGAAGTAGGAACTCTGGCACACATTTAGGTGAAAGATAATTTTAATAGACTTGCTGTAATCTTATAGTAAGATGTTCTCTTAAACAAAACTTCTGGGCCTTCTATGAATGATATTTCAAACTCTGTGGTTGTTGCTCCTCCTCTGCTACTGCAACCTCGTAACTTCCATGAAGTAAACTGCAGCTGCCACTTTGCCACATTAGCCTTATGGAGAAGTTAGTAAATCCTTTGAAACCAAAACTTCTTCATATTCGATGCCTCTTGGATCACTTTCATGTTATGTTGTGGATCCGACCAGCTGCTCTGAGCAATCACAGCGTGATGATTTCCTCAGTGGCTACTAACTCCCGTTTCTAAAGCACATCTTTAACACCACAGTATCTCCTTTAGTTCCAGGTCCTAAGTTCTATGTTACTGTTCCTGTTTCTGTCAGGTTTTGAGTAATTTAGCTTGGCTAGTTCACAGAGGGTCAGGTCACAACAGGAGAAGCATTGCTGAATTGGCTTTAATCTTTCTTTCCAGATGCCAGGGTTAGGAAGGGCACCTCAAGTCCCAGAGAAGGCTGACACCTGGATGTAATCTAGATAAAATTGCAAGTTGCAACTAATATCCGACTCTAATAGTCCTGTAACATCAAGGTGGAAATCACCCATTGCTTTAAGTCTCTTCATCATCTGTGCATTTGCTAAATTTTGTGCTTGCAAACATTCACCATCTGAAAACTCATTGTATCAAGAATATCACAAAAGGACACTAGTCCTAAAGAGATGAGGAAAAACTTTTCACGGACAAAAAAATGCAAACATGAGGGAGAGATGCATTCTGTATCAAGAGAAATTTTTCTTCTAGTCATTAGGCAGTGTGAGGCCAGAACCATTACTTAAATTATCCCTGTTCCATGACAGAGAAGCAGCACAAGCACCGTGAAATGATTCCCTACTACTCTGTCTCGCTGAAGAATTACATTAGATTAAACTGGCCTTTGGATGGAAAAAAACATGACCAGTGACTTCATAACTGGGCTCTAAAACACATGGGCAAACATGTATATGTGCTACATGTACTGGTGAATAGAATTGCTGTAAAATTAAACACCATTTTTCCCTCCAGGACAGACATCCAACCATGCTAATACCCTGCGGCTGGCAGCTTCCCGCAAACTCTTTGCAGGAGGCAGACCTGAGGAGGAAAGACAACTCCAAAGTCTTTCATAGCACAGTCTTGTGAGACTGTGTGTATGCACCAGTGTGTGCCACTTGTTCCTAAACACTGTCAGTACAAAGCATCCATAGAGAAGCCAGCGAGGTAAGAGCAGCAAAACAACCTGTGTCCTGGAAGCCATTTCTAATTCTGATGTTAAAACAGCTTTTTCTGTTCAATGAGTCACATGGGTATTATTTGAGTAGGTGCAAGTTTTCAATGTGTTCTATGAACTACTGCAGTCTTCTTGAACTATTTTCACAGAGTGAAACAGATCACAACAAACAGTGCCAAGTAGTGCTGCCTCAAGTGGCCAAATCCGGATGGGAGAGATTTGCGTAGCTCATTATTTTTTGTACTTGATTAACTTTTCCCCACATGAAGTCATCTGAGGTGATGTCCAAACAAAAACTGGATGCAAAAAACCCCACAGTTCTGTTTGTATGCCCACTAGTTCTGCTTTCACTGGGCTGATGCTGGGGGGTTTGTACAGGAATTGCATGCCCCCACTCTTAGAAACCTGCCCTGGATAACAACAGGTGACAGAGTAGAAATGTGAGTATAAACAGTGTGTGTGAATAGAATACCCAAACTGGCATGTTCTGAGAGCATGTTGCCCGCAACCTGGTAACGCAAAGAGGAAATTAACAATAACAAAGCTTGCTTAAAACAGTGACCACCCAGATTAAATGGTAACCAGGGAATTAGATTAACAAGAGCCTTTGGGAGGAGCAAGCTTGAAAAGCAGCAGACATGGTAAGTAGCTGCCATCCCACTCCTGGTACAGACTAGGGTGGACTGGCAGGATCCACTCCCTCTGGTATGTAGAATGGCTGCACAGGCTTCCAAAAGTGGGACTGTGTATTGTAATGCACATTTGTTGCAAGAGAGTGGAAATGCATATAAGAAATGTGTGACTATGTAAGTGGGATCAGTTGTAGAAGGGTATGAATCTTGTAGGTGCTTACCAGCAGTTTGTAAGCCTCTAGTATTGAGATTTCTGTTGTAGTGCTGATACTGATCCACAATTCAGTTCATTGATTACCAGCAAATTAAATATTGCTAATCAATAAACCACCTTGGTTGCTATCAAGGCTGTGCGAGTCATTTTCTGCCAAAGGTATTTTTTTCATTATTGCGAATTTGACAGAAGCATCACATCTGCAGAGCAAGGAATGGAGAGAAAACAAAACAAGACATTCTTCCAGGAAAGCAGAGAACATGTAATTCATCAGTTTGAAAAAAAATTCAAGATTGAACTAGAACAGGATGAATTCAAATATCCTCCTGAAAGCTTCCCAGGGGGATAATGCTATTTCAGCCCCAAGTGTTTGAAGGTATATTGTAATGATGTATCGAATCACATATTTGATGTCACTAGAAATGCTGCAGCATATCAGCAGCTTTGTATTTTTTGTCATAGTGACCCAGTTCAGAAAAACAAGGCAAAACAGGCTGACCAGGGAGAAGTTTTGCTCTAACCACATTACTATTAGAAGCCAGATGTATTACCTGCCAGGCAAATACCACATATTTAGAAAGAAAGAGCTTGTGCTGATGACAATGAAGTTCAAGTTATGCACTTGAAAACGTCTCCCAACAATCAATATTTGTGGCAATGTTTGTCAATAATAAGGGACTCCATCAAGGCACAGTTGCTTTTTCTGAATCACAGACCTAGTTCATGTTTTCCATGCTTACATGAGGACTTTTTAAGATAAAGAGAGCCTATTATTTTGATGGGTGGTTGCATTTTTATATGTTCAGCTTTATGCTAGAACTGACATGAAAATTTAGAAAATGGAAAATGGACAGGCTAGGTGCAATATGAGAACTCCAGCTGTGCATTCTGTCTGCCTGCTACCTGCAGGGAGCAGTATCAGTTAGCAGCCACTCATCTACACAAATCAGTCTTTTAAAGGGGGGGTGTTCTTTAGTTTTTTCTGAAGTTCCAGTAGCTCAGGCACTTGTAGAAAAAACTAATTGCTGAGCAAAGAACTTGGACGAGAGTTCTGCAACATGATACAACTGAGAAACATAACACAAGAAGATCAGCAGATACCTGCAATTAAGACCAAGCAGATAGTGTAGCCTTTCTTAAAAGAGTTGAAAAAAGATTCATTGGATTTCTCCTGACTGGTTTAGAGACTCAGCCATCTATTGATGACCTTCGTGGAAGCCTGCTTTGTATGATCCTGCTCCACAGGTATTTGAAGACCGGAAGCTCAAACAAAACCCTTAAAAGTGTGTTCAGATCCCAATGACCTTGGAGAAGGAAGTGATTTACAAGTAAATAGCAATATGTTCATCACCACTGAAAGCAAATACTAGAGGTATTAGGCTGGCATAACCAAGACAGCTTCCAGGGAGCTGCACACAAGAATTAACCACAATGAAAAGTGATTTAAAGAAGCTACCGTGAGGCCTGCCAAAACCATCTATAGGCCACCAGTGTGAAATAAGCAGAATAATTCTACTCAAAAAAATGGATGGTGTCCTCAACCCAAGCTGCAAAGCCTGGGGAGTATGTCTGTCATCTGACCCAGCCAAAGGTGCATCAGAAAGTTTCAAAGTTCACCAGAAGACAAGAAAAATCTGCATTTCACTAAGTTACTACATGAACACACTCCCGTCACATAGACAAACTCATCCCAGAATCTACTCCTCTAAAGGAAAAACTAGTCAAAGGAAGAGAGAAAAAAAATCCCCAGTAATCTGTAAACCCCAAAACAAAAGCCAGAAAGTATCATGAAAGCACATGGACTGGTACTCTGCATGATAAATCATTAAATTAGGTATCAAATTGTTTTTGCTACAGACTACTAAGTTATGTCAAAAGCATGTCTTGAATCTTAATAATTTATCTTCTTAATTACTCAACATGAGGGAAACATTCCTGGAAGCTTCATCTAAAAATCACAGGCTGTTGGGTATTAATTTAAGTCACAGAATCACTATCTCTTAACTAAAGTTAGCATTGTCTGGGGAGAAAAACCTACACAAAAAAGCAGTATGTAATCAAAGGAAAACTAGTCAGAATACAAAATATGAATGAGAAGTTAAGAACGACAAAATACAAGATAAACAAAAAGGTGTATTTAGAATGGCTTTTTACTCACATGAACGGCAAGAACGAGCATTTTTTAATATATAGCGTATTTCAGAGAAAACAGAAAGTTTAGATAAATTTCTGTTGGACATTTGTGATGAAAAACAACATATATCAGAAAATTCCAACAATAGCCATGGTAAGCCTTAAACATAGGAACAGAAGTGAGGCAGTTTTTAAATCAGCAGCTCCAGATAGCCTGCATCCAAGAATTTTAAGAGCTGGCAAAAGAGACTTGTGTGCTGTTAATGTGGATTTTCCATAAGCTCTGAGAAATCTGGGGAAGCTCAGGAAAAAAGAAAAAGAAAAATCTCAGAGAAAGCTGAGGTAATGCCAATACTAGGAAAATAAGTAAGAAAGGAAAAAATTCAGGAACTTACGGTCAACCTCACCTTAATCCCAGGGAAAAAAATCCAAACCCAAACCAACTTCTTCATACAGGAGTAAGAAATAAATGAGCAAATTGTACTTAAATGACACAGCTTTATATGTATGGAAAACATAGCTTTTTGGAATTACTTAACTTTTTTTTTCTCGTGCAATTACAGCATTTGGTAGATAGGATCAGTGTTGATAAAACACATTTGCACATTGACTTTTTCAGTAGGATACAGAGAAACTGGCACCTACAGTTCATAACAAGCAAATTAAAACTAAGGCTACAGGTCGGTATCAGTCAGACATATTTCTAATAGAATCCCACAGGAATTAGTTCTTGGCAGCAAGATATTCAGTATTTTATCTGGAAATAAAGTTTACTAAGAACATTCATAAAAGCTCTAAGTAAGCAGTGCAGCAAGGCTGCTGATCGGGAACCATATGGATTACTGGAAAACTGAGTACTTCAGCATGATCAGTGTGAGGTCATGTACTTAAGAGTGATGAATTTAAAACACTTATAGATGGAAAACTTCCTCAGGAAGTAGCTGGAATAACTGGTAACAGAATAAACATGGGTTACTTGCATATGAGTTCAAAAATAGTATATATGTAACTGTTAAATGGCTCCAAAGCAAACCACCAGAACCAAATTATGTTTTCATTGCAGGGTGGAAGAGACAAGAGAAACGTGACTATCATCCAAACACATTTTTCAAGTTCTGATCTCCACTGGCAAGCGACATTGCTGCATTTCAGGATACAGCAAAAGGATGACAATTATTTATCCACATTTTTTGGAGCTACTTTATTATAATACAGCCTCTAGTATTTTCAAAGCAGATATTAGAAAATTAGAGATTTCAAAGAGTACAAATAATCCAAGTGCAAACAAGCCTAAACAATGGAATAGTTGGCATATAAAAGTTAACTGCATCACATGAGGTTTAAGGACCAAATGAAGACATCTAAAGCAACTGGCAGGGGAAAAAATATACAATAAAGCAGTGTGGCAGCTGAAAGTAAGCTCATCTTAAAATACCAAGCAAACTTCCCTGAATAATTGTAGTAATAACTAAGCTTCCAGAGGTGTAGTAGTTATGCTAACATTATACATGTCTATGATTCCTGGACAGAACTCCAAATTAGAATTAATTATTAATTTTAAAAGATAGTAATAGTGACGCTACTATAGGCAATCATTTCAATACATGTTTCTCTGGTTCTCCAGTGATGTAACTTGAAACAGACATATTTTCAGCAAAATGCTTGGTTTGGGACTAACAATTACCATTGTCCAGGCCAAATCAAAGACAACACTCAGTAAAAAATATCCCTCCAATGTCCAACCTGAACAGATAATGGAACGTGCATAAATAAAATTTATTTAAGTTCTTAAATTTAAGCATGAATAAAATGAGCGCTTTTACTTAAAACTTCTGCTCTCGCACCTCCACTTGAGAGATGCACAGAGTCAGCAGGGCTGCTACAGACCTCTGGGGCCACCGAGTCTAACCTGTGACCGAACACCACACGGCCAGCTAGACCATAGCACATCCAGTCGTGCCCTAAACTCCTCTCGGAACAGCCCCACCATCTCCCTGGGCAGCCTATTCCAGTGTCTAATCACGCTTCTGTAAATAAATAAACTCCTACTAATGTCCAGCATAAACCTCCCTTAGCACAGCTTAAGACCATATCTTCTCGTTCTGTAGCGCTCCGTAATGAAAGAAGATAAAAAGACCCAAAGGCTCAGACGAGAACGGGCTCGCTATCCCTGGAAGCGATGAACTGTGGGCCCAATCCCGGCCCTGCCCCAGCAGAAGGCCGAAATCTCCGGGAAAGGCGCGCAGGAGCCCGAGCTGCCCGCGGGACGGGCCCAGCCCGAGCCGAGGGCCCAGCCCGAGCCGAGGGCCCGGCGGCTGCCGCCGCAGCCCCTGCCCCGCTGGCCGTGAGCCGGGGCTCGGGGCCGCCGTCCCGCAGGAAGCAGCGCCGCGGCTTCCGCGCCCGGCGGGCGGGTGAAAGGTCCCGCGGCGCCCGGATGGAGGCGGCGCCGCTCGCTCCGCTATATAAGCGCCCGCCGCCGCCGCGCCCGCCTCTCCCGCGCCGCCGCCGCCTCCTGGCTCACCGCTGTTCGCTGGGCCCCGCGCCGCCCCAGCCCGGGAACAAGTCGGTCAGGAAGGCCCCGCCGCCGCCATGGTGAGCGGGGAGCGCCGGGGACGGGGAGGGAGCGGGGCGGCCGCGCCGGCCGGGCCGTGCAGGCCCTCGGCCCCGGGGCAGCGCTGCGCTTCCCGGCC